>NW_019272025.1:409652-706514 GCF_002738345.1 Cucurbita maxima | reverse complement strand
AAATTGACTTCGTCATTTATGGAGATTAAAGGGGATCGAGATTGAATCCCGACCACAAACGTCTTTTGTCGGGAGACTATAAATACCCACAATATGTTATGTAAAAATCAGATTCGTGGATGAATGTAATTCATATCTTAAATTGAGACGTTTCCCTTAGAAATCCGAGCATCATATTTTTCATTTCTAAGTTTCAAGCAATTCTTGTGGTAGAATTGCACCCGAGCCATTCAATCAAGCCTTGATCAAGTTAGATTGTGGAGTGACTCAATTTAGAACAAGGTTTTCAAATCTTGCTTTTAGATCTTCGATCGTAAGAGGTAATCTAATTCTAGCCTTATCTCTTGGTTGATCCAAATTTCGTATAAGGAGGTGTTAATTACTTTTGATTCAAGGGTTCTTACTTCAACAAAAGTTTGGATCGTTGAGCTAAGGATTAGGGTTGGCTTTACCGAGTTCAAGAGTGAAAGAAAGAAGGAAGAAGACCCTTTACCTTGTTTACTGTTCGTGTTTGAATAGTTCAACCCGAGTTCAATGCCCTCCTTATCAGGGCCCCTTGTTCAAGACTTGGAGTCAGTACTTAAGGGAACTACCTCTCTTCTATCCCTAAAAGTGGGTAGGAGTGAATTCCATCTTACACCCCACGTCCCCAACTATTCATCCAGTCTTATCCCTGAAATGGGAGGCCTATTGAGTTGGCGAATTCTAGCCACCCTCACCCATGCAAATCTAAGGATAATTTTGAATAAACAGGAGTTCATGGCTAGCTCAGGATTAAGATTGAGTTACCTAGGTTATCGAATGAAAAGAAAATCAGTCTCAACAGTAAACGACATTATAAAGTGAGAGTTATTTTCTTCATGGTCTGATCTTATGCAATACTCATTGCATAGAACGCCCCCACTCACATGTCTCCACATGTACAATTTAGTAATCACATTGTTTATGTCATATACAAAAGTGGGCCGCATCCCCCCAGGGTAAGGTACTCAGCCTTTTTCCTGTACTATAGATCATTTTGACTATATATTTGAACTTGATCCACTCTTATGTCTCTACATATAGTTCAAGTAATCATACTATAGTCAGAGTGTTCTTAGTCTATTGGATTTAGATTAATAATCGTAAAATTCACTTTATTCAATAACAATATTTACTTAATAAACATCAATAATAACTTTATTGAAAATAGAATATGTTTTTGTTTATAAACTATGTGTTTTAGGACATAAAACCCAACCGATACTTTAATTTATCCATCAAGATATGGATAATTACAAAACTGCCATTCTGGCAAGAATCAAATTATCAACAATGAACACCTGCACAAAATCCATCGAATATCGACTCTTAGCCATTGGATCTCCTCCTAAATTGGATATATTCTAGAACACTCATAGATCATCACATCCAATGGCTAGGGAATAGTTTGAAACAAGAATCGAGCAAGGTCAAGCTCCCAATCGTAGACAATAAGCGTTTAGATTTTGGGTCTCCTACTCTCGGGTTTCTTCAAAATTTGAGAGAAATTCCCCACCATTTCTTTCAAACCTGTTCTTATTGTTTCTAAACAAGATTACCCACAAGTTCTATGAAGGAATAGAGTACTGAAAGTGCCTAGAAATCATTCCCTCAATCCAATCCGCCATTAAAGAACTTCAAGGAAAACTTAAATTCCAATCCGAGGATACACAAGAATTCATCGAGTAAGGGAAATCCCAATAAGTTTCTACACCTTCAAGGAATGTTTCCATCGAAGACCACGAAGAGAAATAACCTCAGGAACATGTCCAATTGAAGAAAATTTGTTTTGGGCTCAAATCGGGGGTAATCGAATTCTTATCTATAGTCCCTTTTCCTTCAAATTAAGGATTCCTTTAGCTTCAGAGGAAGAAGTTGAGTAACTTTGATGAAGGAATCGAGAAATGAAACGTCGTAGAACAAGACCCAAGAGATCGATTTTCTGGCATTTCGGCTAACTTACAAACTAAGGACGATTCTCCAAAATTGGGGACACATACTCAACTTCGTTCCTTCAAACCAATTCATGTTGCTTGAGAAAAGAACAAGGAAGAGGTTTCGTGAAGAAATCAAGCATTGAAAAAGTCAGCGAGAAATCATATTTTGGACGAACTTTTGAAGCGAATATCTTAGGACTATAATGTATGAAATCAATTCCTAGCTCTTCCTTGTAACACCATCTTTAAGTTTCATGAAGAAATCAAGAGAAAAACGATGTGATCGAAGCTGTGGAGGGCGAGTTTCAGATGGGGGGCTATATGTCGGGCTCGTCTTCTCCCCATCTGGAGGAAGAAGATAACGACGTGGCTAGTGCAGTTGAACCGGCCATGTTGACCCAAAACTCGATATTCTCTCGGTCTTTCTCAATTTGGTAGTAATTGGATAAGGATAAGTAGGTAAACCAAGGAACGATGCAAAATGACCATAATGCCCCTAAGGATATCTACCTACAGTTCATGACCTAGATGACCTCCAAATACTATGAAACTCTGAAGTAGATCTTATTTTATGATGCTTGATGATGTGGTGAAGTTTGTTAAACCATTGGAACTCGTTAAGTAGCAAAACCAAGAATTAGAGGTAAAATGACCAAAATGCCCCTAGGACTACTTATGATAATTCAAGGTCTATACGTGCTCCAAATGATTTGATACTTCTTATAAGGACTATTCTTAAGGACATGAAGATATGTTTGAGATTTCAAGTTGATTGGAGAAAGTTTGGATCCTAATCCAAGTTAGGACCCAAGAAACACCACAAGAATCAAGACTCTTCTAGAACCATCCCAAGAACTCCTAGGAATCTATGACCTTCTAGAACGACTCACGCTAAGATGGATTCGGTTACAAATGAAAGTTACAGTTTACGCCTCAAGGAATTATGGACCTAAAAACATACAAGATTGAGAACCAAGAACAAAACCGCACAAGCTTTACTAGGTACCACTCAAGGACGAGGGACCTGACCCCAAACTTAGAAACTCAAGAATGCTAGCTAATACTCTAATCATATACAAAGTGACCCATAACCTCCCACCAAACGATGCTTTATGAGGCCTAAGAATTCCTTTTCTAGGTGGAATGCCCTGCACCATGTTTCCTTTGCAAAATGTCATGTTTGGCTTCAAGTTTCGTTCACCTAGATGAGATGTTCTGTACCATGTTATGGGTACCCAAAAGATTTGCAGGATGCCATGTTCATGTATGCACCAACCACATGACCTTTATCGTCTATCATGGGGAGTAGTCTAGGGCCACAGAGAAACAAGAAGAGAGTAAGTTACCTTAACCAAGAATCAAGAACCTCCTAAGACCTCCCACGGTACAATATGCTTATGACTTAGACTACGCTGCTTGGAACACATGAAGCCTTGAGCGTAGGTATTCAGATTGTATTATAGGGCAAACCCTTGATGTAGATTAGACTACATTGTTTGGAACGTAAGATGCCTTGGATGTAAGTTTTCAGACTATGCCGCTGGGAACGCATGAAGCCTTGGGCAGAGGTTAAAAGACCGTATCAAAGGGTAAGCCCTAAGATGTGGGTTAAGACTACGTCGCTTGGAACACATGAAGCCTTGGATATAGGTTAAGACTGTGTCGCTTGGAACACATGAAGCCTTGGACACAGGATTGTCAAGTGCATGGCTAGTGTTAGTAAATCCTAGGGGGAGTGTCTTGGAGAACGAATCGAGAACCAAGAAGTACCAAAAATAAGAGAAAGATCAAGGACTAGAACATGAATCAAGATCCTAGTTCCAAGGACAAAAACTAAGAACCATGGTACTCAGGCACTTAAAGAATAACTAAGGTTTAAAAATCAAGAGACCAAGGTCCTCAGGATAGATCATGATAAGAACCCCAAGTAAAGAACAAGAAGTAGAGGACCTAAGTACTTATCATAGGAACAAGAACAAGACAAGAACAAAGAATGTTGTACCTTAGCATATCAAGGATACGTCTAAGAGCCTACAAGTATGCTACTTACTAAGTATTTGTACTCATTTCTTATTCTCCATTTTTTTTTTCAAGTAATAAGGAGCTAGTCGAGGTCGGGAGCACGTGCCATAGACTAATCTCACCCGTCATCCTCAACCCTTTTGTCTTAATGTTTTGTGTCCGTTCGTTATTTTGTGTTTTAAGTAGTATGTTGTGTTTTAAATACTTATGTATAAAGTTTATTTTGATACAACGTAAATATAATGTTTTAAATTCCTTTGTTTTATTTCGAAAAAAATTTACCCATCTTTTAGAGTCATCGAGTCAGCTCGGTCCTTACAGCTTTGCTCCCCTCTCCAATGATGTGGGATCTCATACTATCATTCAATCATACATTGATATTTCACTTACTTGTAAGTACTTTATCAAATCAATATCAATTAGTTCAACTACATATCAAGTATCATTCAAACACATGAACCCTCCTAGTTTAGGATAGTTCTATATGCAAACCCTTTGCAATTTAAAATGCTTTAACACGTCAAATTCGTAAATTCAACCATATAACGATATAAATTAAATATCCATTCATAAACATGTTTAATCTATAAGCAATACTTAAATGGAGAAATCCAAATAGTTACCCCAATTCAAATATCAATTCATAAAAATAGTCCAATTGATCTGATTCAATTCAATCAACAACACTTGTTATTCAACCTCCATTTTCACAAATAGGAAATAGCTACTTTTGTTTAAAATAGGGCACAAGAGCTAGGCTTGTTTCACGTGACCTAGGTCACTATATTTTTAGTAGACCGAACATCCTAGGATCGTAAGCGACAATTAGTTACGTAGACCTTTGTGCTCCGAAAAATTGGATTAGCCTTAAAAAGCTAGTCCTGGGCGACGTAGAAATATGAGATGTGATTTAAATTGCCTAGATACCCTAAGACACATTTAAGTCTCCACTATGCCTAAGAAAATTTAAGATAGCTTACAAGTCCATTAACAGGGTGAACAATGTCACTCAAGCTCGACCACCTCCTATTCCCTCTATACCTTAGTAGCACTATTCAACAACTTAGATCGAACCTAGTAGTAGTGCGCCAACCAACTCACTATTGTGACAATGCAAGCTGACTAATTCTGAGAAATTAAAATTTAGTTCACTCTAGAGATGAGATACACCGTCCACAGGGTGAATAATGTCACTCAAGCCCGACCACCTCCTATTCCCTCTACACCTCTGTAGAACTATTCAACAACTTAGATCAAACCCTCCTATTCCCTCTACACCTCTGTAGAACTATTCAACAACTTAGATCAAACCTAGTAGTGCGCCAACCTACTCACTATTATGACAATGCAAGCTGACTAATTAAATTAAAATTTAGTTCACCCTAGAGATGAGATACACCATCCAGTAGATCCACATTGCAAAAATTAGTTCACAATAATATGAGTTGTCAAAAGTGGGATATGAAACCACACCCTCTTACGAGGACCAAAACATAAGTCTAGCATCTTAGACCACTCGACCATCATGACTACTTATTATGAGATCTCACGTTGGTTTGAGAGAAGAATGAATCATTTCTTATAATGGTGTGTAAACATCTCTATAGTAGATGCGTTTTAAAACTCTACGGCTGTCGATGATATAACTGACTAAAATAGACAATATTCCCTAGCTGTTAGAGAGAGGAACAAAACAATCCTTATAAGTGTGCAAAAACCTCTTCCTAATAGGTACGTTTTAAAACTGTGAGGCTAATGGAGATTCCACATCGATTGGAGAGGTGAAGAAACATTTCTTACAAGAGTCTGAAAACCTCTCCCTAGTAGATGCGGTTTAAACCCGTGAGGGAGACAGCAAGACGTAACGAATGAAAGGAGACAATATCAACTAATGGCGGTCTTGGATTGCAACAAATGATTGGTTGGAATAGCTTAGTTAGTTAGAGCATGTGGCTATTAACTACAAGGTTGAAGGGTTCAAACCTTCTTTCTAGCGATGAAAATGAAGCACCCCTTATTATAATTAATTAGGTGTTGGTGCTTTTGTTTGTGTGACGTGTTGATTTTATGGTATAAATGATATTAATTTAATTCAATGGCTCACTATTCGCACCCCTTATTATAATTATTAGGTGTTGGTGCTTTTGTTTGTGTGACGTGTTGATTTTATGGTATAAATGATATTAATTTAATTCAATGGCTCACTATTCGCACCTTATTAGGTGTTGGTACTTCTGTTTGTGACGTGTTGATTAAAAATCAAGTTTTTACCACACTATATATGGTATAAATGATATTAATTTAATTCAATGGCTAACTATTTGATTTAGAAACTTTAAAAAGTTAAAATCTACGAAGTTCTTATCATTTAATAAACTGTTGATTAAAAATCAAGTTTTTACCACACTATATATGGTATAAATGATATTAATTTAATTCAATGGCTAACTATTCGATTTAGAAACTTTAAAAAGTTAAAATCTACGATGTTCTTATCATTTAATAAACTTATGATACTTTTGACCCAAGCCCACAACGGTAGTAAATATTATCCACTTTGACTCGCATTTTGACACACAATAATATGAGATGTCAAAAGTGGGGTTTGAACCCACGCGCTCAAACAAGGACCAAAACATGAGTTTGGCACCTTAAACCACTCAACTATGCTAACTACATATTGTGTGGATTGGTTTGAGAGTGAAATTTAGCATTCTACATATGGAAACGCCTCTCTAGTAGATGAATTTTAAAACTGTGAGGTTGACGACGATCTCCCTAATAGACGTGTTATAAAACTGTGAGGCTGATGACAATATCTAATGGGAAAAAATAGACAATGTCTGCTAGCAGTGCGCTTGGACTTTTACAAATGATATCAGAGCTAGTAACCAGGCGATGCATCGGTGAGGACGCTTGGCCTTCAGAAAGGGTGGATTGTGAGATCCCACATCAATTGGAGAGGTGAAGAAACATTTCTTACAAGGACCTTCCTTAGTAGATGTGGTTTAAAACCATGAGGGTGACAGCGATACGTAACGAACGAAAGCTAGTGGTCTTGGATTGTAACAAATGATGGGTTGAAATACATGTGGTTGAAGTGTGTGGGTGTTAACTATATGATTGGAGGTTTCAAGCCCTCCTTTTAGGAATGGAAATGTGGGTGTTGGTGCTTCTCTCTAGTATTTATTTTCAATCAACTTCGGGTCCACGCCAAATGTTTTGACACTTTTAAAAAACACCGGTGAGTCAACTAATATCCACCATGGTAGGAAGTTTTTATCATTTGATAAATAATGATGCTTTCAACTTAAAAAGCCCACAATGATTGTTAGATATTATCCAAAGTTTTGCCTTGCCTCCCAATAATATGTATGAGATGTCAGAAGTGGGATTTGAATCCACACCCCCTTACGAGGCCCAAAACTTAAGTCTAACGCCTTAGACCACTCAACCATCTTAAATACTAATGGTGCATTCTCGAATTGGTTAGAGAGGGTTTTTTTAGCATTCCGTATATGTGTGTGTAAATGTCTCTATAGTAGACGCGTTTTAGAACTGTGAGGTTGACGACGATACGTAATTGATTAAAATAGATAATATCTACTAACTGTAGGAGTGAGGAACAAAACAATCCTAATAAGGGTGCGAAAACCTCTCCATAATAGGCGCGTTTTAAAACAGTGAGGCTGATGGTAATACCTAATGGGAAAAAATAGACAATGTCTGCTAGCAGTGCGCTAGGACTTTTACAAATGATATCAGAGTTAATCACCAGGCGATGCGCCAGTGAGGATGCTAGGCCCTCATAAGGGGTGGATTGTGAGATCCCACATCGATTAGAGAGGTGAAAAAACATGTCTTACTAAGGCATAAAAACCTCTCCCTAGTAGATGTGGTTTAAAATCGTGAGGCTCACAGCGATACATAACGAACGAAAGCAAAGAATATCAACTACTGGTTGTCTTGGATTATAACAAATGATTAGTTGGAATAGCTCAGTTTGTTAGAGCGTGTGGCGAGGTTCAAGCCCTCCTTCTAGCGATGGGAACGAAGCATACGAAAATTTTCAATGAAGTTGGGCTTGTGACGTGGCCTATAAGAGAACTTCCAAATATTCTCAAAATTTGAAGTTTTAAAAATCATATTTTGATACTTTTAAAACTCGAGTGAGATCAATTGATATCCACCATGGTTCGAAGTTCTATTTCTAAACTTTGAAAAGTTAAAATCTACGAAGTTATGATCCTTTTTTGATAAATAATGATGCTTTCGACCCAAGCCCTAAATGGTAGTAGATATTATCCACTTTGGCTCGCCTTTTGCCTCATAATAATATGAGTTGCCAAAAGTGGGATTTGAACAACCCACGCCCTATTACGAGGACTAGAACTTGAGTCTGGCGCCTTAGACCACTCGATCATCCAGACTGCTTATTGTGCAATCCCACATTTGTTTGAGAGGGAAATTTAACATTTATTATATGAGTGTGTAAACGTCTCCCTAGTAGATGAAGTTTAAAATTGTGAGGCTGACAGCGATAGGCAACGAAAGAAAGCAGACAAAATAAACTAGTGGTGGGCTTAGATTGTAACCATTGATTGGCTAGAATAGCTCAGTTAGTTAGAGCATGTGGCTATTAACCACAAGGTCCGAGGTCGTCAAGATATTCTCAAAATATGAAGTTTTAAAAAACATGTTTTGGAGACCTCCATAATATGTTGCGCAAAGTTGAACTTCATGAAAGAGAGGCATTAAATACACTTCAAGTTTTATTTAATGAACTCAGCTGAATTTATGGAACTAGTCCAATGATGAGTAATAATGATATTTCATTCATTACACAAACTCAGTTGAATTTATGGAACTAGTCCAAGAATGACTAATAAACACATTTCCTTCATTGGTTTATTTAATTTTAATTTAAATTTTTGATTTTCATATTTAAGCTAGTTTTTAATATAGGAGGTACGTTATATGGTAACCCACCTAGGTTACCATCTTCCACCATTAATTAGCCATTTTAATAGGAAGGTTAGGGTATTTCTCATTTACTAGCCAATTTAATTTGAGAGTGATGTGTCATCTAGTTTAAGGTTGTAAATGCTCTTCTTTTCTTTGATTAGAGACCTTTCATTTTGGAATTAAAAATAAATAAAATTTCTATTTTTTTTTAGCTTTGTGTTTAGAATTTGCATGGTAGTGTCATTCAAGTGGTATTAATCAAACCTCTTGTGGAGTAATTCGAATCACGAGTTTAGAAACAAGTTTCTTTATTCTTGATCTTGATCATCAAGGTAATCTGTTCCATACTTTTCCTTGGGTTGATTCCATATCATTTGGTATCAGAGCTTTAGGCTCAAGATCGGATATATGTTTTCTTGCGTTTAACTCTTTTGATTCTCATCTATAATATATATATATTTTCAGTTTGGGTAATATGTTCACATTCTATCTAAAAAATATATAGCATAAAATATAAAAAAATAAAAACATTATTTCTATGCTTTAATTCATGTTGACATATTTTATAAAGTGTTAGATCTGTATCGTATCAACACTTTGTTCTTTTTAAGATCTTCTAATTCAATTGTCTTGTTGGTAAATTGATTGGATTTTTGCCAATGAGTTACCAAAGAAAAAAAAAAAAGAAAGAAAGCTTATTCGTTCTTTTTTTTTTCCCTCTTGATTATTATATGTAACTCTGTTATGTTACTATGTCTAAATTAGTCCTTATTCATTTTCTATCTTTAATTCGTTTTATTCGGATTGCTCCTATAATACCCTTGTTTATGTGTTGAGTTTGTTGTCTATTCACTTTGAATTGCACTTAGCTCTATAACATAGCTTATCTCACATCCCAATTTTTTTTGGAGTGTGATTTGTGTGTGCTCAATTGTGAGGGTGAGTTTGTAAGGGAGTAATACATTGATCCGAGTGTTGAGTGCTAAACACGAGTGAACTACATTTACGAGTGAACACACCTGAAGGAGCGCTTGTGAGGTCCTTTTTTTTTTCTTTTAACTTTCTTTTGTAGCATGGAAAATCCAGACGAAAATTCTAACATTACTGATGCACGATTGAGAGAAGCACAACAAAGAACCATGGAAAGACTAATTCGAGGAATAAAAGAGTTGACCGAGCGAATAGACAAATTGGAGATTCAAAATCAAGCTCGAGAGAGGATTCCACTACCTGCCCAATCTACTGATCAATATGAGGAAGACAATTCTTATCAACACGAGGATAATCCACATGCGGTTGGTCATGGCTTGATGCGAGGGAGAGGCTGTGTAAAAAGGTATCATAATTTACCACAACGAGTTCCATATGACGATAGAATTGATCGTAACATGGAGAGCATCAAATTAAAACTTTCCAAGTTTTATGGAAAAATAGATCTAGAAGAGTACATTGAATAGGAGAGAACGGTGGAGTTGGAGTTCAACTGTCATAATTTTAGTGATGAAAAGAAGGTACTGTTACGCATTGCTTAATTCAAGCAATATGCTCAAAGGTGAGATAAGTTGATGACAAGTAGGAGAAGAAATCTTGAAGTACCAATTGATTCATGATATGAGTTCAAAGAGTCCATGCAAAAGCATTTTGTTCCACGAGACATGGCACATAATCTTCAAGCATTGAAACAAGGACGCAAATCTGTGGAGGATTATTACAAGAAGATGGATACATTGATGGATCGACTTGACCTCGATGAGGACATGGAGACTCTCATGGCTCAATTTCTTAATGGGTTAAACACAGAGATTGCAGACAAGACTGATTTATAGCCTTATTCTGATATCGAGGAGTTGTTGCACATTACAATTAAGATGGAGAGGCAAATCCAACGAACGTCTCAATGGAATTCTTCTAAAACTTATTCCAATTCTATTTCTAAATCTTAAAAGGATAGTAAGAACAATGATTATAAGCATAGAAATCAAGAGATTAATGAGAAGCCTCAAGCTAAATTTGAGAAAGGTGAGAGTTCGGAAAGTAAAAGTAGAAAAGTCTAATGTTCGAAATAGGGATTTAAAGGGTTGGAGATGTCAAGGGGTAGACAATATATAGAGATTGTCAAAATGCAAGAATTATGACCATCAAGAAGAGAGAAATTGTTACAGATGACGATGACGAGGCACATGATGTCATAAATGAGAAAAATGATGGGAGTGAGGAGTTTAGTGAAGAGGACCCTACATATATATCTATGGTTACTCGACGAGCTCTAAACACCCACATTAAGGAGGACGGCCTAGACCAACGAGAGAACTTATTTCAAACTCGGTGTCTTGTTCAATCAGTATCTTGTAGTGTTGTCATTAATAGCGGTAGTTGCACCAATGTTGTGAGATCCATTCTGGTCAAAAGTCTAATTTAAAGACTCATCCACACCCAAGACCCTACAAGCTTCAATGGTTGAGTGATCGTGGGGAAGTACGTGTAACTCAACAAGCTCTTGTTTCTTTTACTATTAGAAAATATGTTGATGATGTTCTATGTGATGTTGTATCCATGCATGTTGAATTTACTACTGGGGAGGCCTTGGCAATTTGAGCATCGGCTAATGTATGATGGGTATGCAAATCGATATTCTTTTACTCACAATGGTCTAAAAACTATTTTTGTTCCATTGTCTCCAAAAGATGTATTTATTGATCATTGCAAACTTGAAAAGAAAAGGAAAGAGGCTGATTCAAAAGCAGAGATTTAAAAAGAATCAAGTGAAAAAAGAGCTGGAGTGAAAAACAAGAGTAGCACCCAGCCTAGAGAAAAAAAAAAAAAAAAAAAAGTAAATTCTGTAAGCTTGTATGTTAGATCAAGTGAGGCTAGGAATGTTTTGCTCTCTAACCGGACAATTCTTGTACTTATGTGCTAGGAGTCTTGTTACTTTACTAACACGCTGAATCCTTCTTTGCCTAGTGATTTTGTTGTGCTTTTGCAAGAGTTTGAAGATTTCTTTTCCAAGGAGATGCCTCGTAGTTTTCCACCACTTAGAGGGATTGAACACAAGATTGACTTCATTCTTAGCGCGCCCATTCCAAACCGACCAATAGGACTAATCCAAAGGAGGCCGAAGAGATACAGAGGCAAGTAAGTGAATGCAGAGGCAAGTAAGTGAACTCCTTGCTAAAGGGTATGTACGTGAATGTTTGAGTCCTTGTTCTATTCCAGTTATTCTTGTAGCTAAGAAAGATGGTTCTTGGCGTATGTGTGTTGATTGTAGGGTTATAAACAAGATAACTATAAAGTATAGGCATCCAATTCCTAGATTATATGATATGCTTGATCAGTTGCATGGATGTTGTCTTTTTACTAAGATTAATTTAAAATCGAGTTATCATCAAATTTGCATACATATTGGGGATGAGTAGAAAACAGCTTTTAAAACCAAGTATGGTCTTTATTAGTGGTTGGTTATGACTTTTGGATTAACTAATGCACCTAGTACATTCATGAGACTAATGAACCATCTCTTACGAGCATACTAAGGTAAGTTTGTAGTTGTTTATTTTGATGACAACCTTGTTTAGTCTAAATCTTTAGATGATCATATTACCCATGTACGCAATGTTTTGACTACTTTAAGAAACGAATGTTTGTATGTAAATTTAAAGAAATGTAGCTTTTGCATGAAAAAAGTTAACTTTCTTGGGTTTGTAGTTTCATCTAATGGTGTTGAGGTTGATGAGAAAAAAGTGAAGGCTATAAAAGATTGGCCTACATCTCAAAGTGTAAGTGAGGTGAGAAGTTTTCATGGTCTTGCAAGTTTCTACCGTAGGTTCATTAAGAATTTTAGTACAATTGCTTCATCCTTGAATGAATTTGTTAAGAAAAATGTATCCTTTATAGATGAAAAAGATCAAGAACTTGCTTTTAACACTTTGAAAGAAAAATTGAGTTCTACTCCTTTGTTTGCATTACTTAATTTTGAGTTAACTTTTGAAATTAAATTTTGAGTAGGGATAGGTGGTGTATTAATGCAAAATAAAAAACCTTTAATGTTCTTTAATGAGAAGTTGACTGGTGCATCTTTGAGGTATCCAACTTATGACAAAGAGCTTTATGCTTTTGTTCGTGCATTGCAAACATTCCCTTACGTCATCAAATATAAACAAGGTGAGGAGAATATTGTTGCAGACGCTTTATCATGAAGGTATGTCCTCCTCAATACTTTGAATGCTAAGTTGTTGGGTTTTGAACACATAAAGGAGTTGTATCAACATGACATGTTCTTTGCTCCTTTTATTGAATCTTGTGAAAAATGACTCATTGTGGATAATTACTTTTTGTTAGATGAATTTTTGTTCCGGAAAGGCAAACTTTGCATACCATCTTGTTCCATACGTGAGCTACTTGTGAGGGAAGCTCATGGAGGTGGTTTAATGGCACACCATGGAGTTTCTAAAACTTATGATATGCTCTCTTAACTTTTTTTTTTTTGGCCTAAAATGAGTCATGATGTTAATCAAGTTTGTGCTCGTTGCATAGCATGGAAACAAGCTAAGTCTAGGCTTCAACCACATGGTGATACTCCCCATTACCTATTACCTGTTCCTAATAATCCTTGGATTGATATATCAATGAATTTTGTTTTAGGTTTACCTAGCACTAGGAAAGGATATGATAGCATCTTTGTGTGGTTGATCGATTTAGTAAAATGGCTCATTTTATTCCTTGTCCCAAAATTGATGATGCAAAACATAGTGCTAACTTGTTCTTTAGGGAAGTTGTACGATTGTATGACATTCCTAAAAGCATTGTTAGTGATCGTGATGTAAAATTTTTAAGCCATTTTTGGCGTGTTTTATGGGGTAAGTTAGGAACTAAGCTAGTATATTCAATTACTTGTCATCCTCAAACGCATGGACAAACTGAAGTTGTTAACAGAATCATGACTACTCTGGTTAGGGCTATTATTGATAAGAATCTTAAGACTTGAGAATTGTTTGCCATTTATAGAATTTGCATATAATATGGTTGTTCATAGCACTACTAAATACACACTTTTTGAAATTGTTTATGGCTTTAATTCCTTAACCCCCATTGACTGGTTACCTATGCCGTCAAAAGAGTTTGTGAATTTCGATGCAAATGTCAAGGTTGAGTTTGTTCATAAACTGCAGAAGAAAGTAAAAGAACAAATTGAGAAGCAAAATTCCAAGGTTGCCACCCGAATCATTAAAGGATGTAAGATTGTCATCTTCAAGCCAAGAGATTGGGCTTGGGTGCATTTCAAGAAAGAAAGATTTTCTACTCCAAGAAAATCTATGTTTTTACCATGAGGAGATGGACCTTTTCAATTTCTTGAGCGTATCAACAACAATGCTTATAAAATTTATTTACCAGGTAAGTATGGTGTTAGTGCAACTTTTAAGGTTGTTGATTTGAGTTCTTTTGATGTAAATGATGGCTAGGATTTAAGGACGAATCCTTCTTAAGACGGGGAGAGTGATACGAACCACGACCAAGAAATTTCCATACCTTAAGTTCCAATTACAAGACGAGAGCAAGCTACAACAAGCCTTGTACACTTATATTCAAGCGATGGTGAGCTCATCAAAGAAAATTCTGGAAGACGTTGGAGGCCTCCCTTATATGTTGTACAAAGTTGAGCTTCAAAAAAGAGATGCACTAAATGCACTTTAAGTTGCATTTAATGAACTCAGCTGTATTTATGGAACTAATAATTCAGGAACTAATAAGCACATTTAATTCATATATTGTAACCCACCAATTTAATAGGGAGGTTATGGGTATTTCTCATTTAGTTGGGGTATTTCTCATCTACTTGCCAATTTAATTTAGTGATTCGAATTACAAGTTTAGAAACGAGGTTCCATACTTTTCCTTCGGAAGATTTCTTATTATCATTTGATAAACTAATTATGCTTTTGACCTAAAATGATAGTAGATATTATCCATCTTGGCTCGCCTCTGACCTCACCCACGCCCTCTTATGAGGACCAAAACCTGAGTTTGATGCCTTAGACCACTCAGCCATTCTAACTACTTATTGTGTAATCCCGCATTGGTTTGAGAGGGTATGAAGCATTCCTTATATGGATGTGTAAACTATGAGATTGATGTCAATACCTAATGGGCCAAAATGGACAATGTCTACTAGTAGTGCGCTTGGACTATTACAAATGATATCAGAACTAGTCACTAGGCGATGTGCCAGTGAGGACGCTTGGTTCTCAGAAGGGTTGGATAAGTAGATCACACGTCGATTGGAGAGGTGAAGAAACATTTCTTACAAGGGTCTAAAAACCTCTTCTTAGTAGATGCGGTTTAAAACCGTGAGGTTGACAGCGATATGTAACGAACGAAACCATTCAATATCAACTAGTGGTGGACTTGGATTGTAATAAATGATTGGCTGGAATAGCTCAGTTGGTTAGAGCGTGTGGCTGTTAACCACAAGGTCGAAAGTCGTCAAGCCCTTTTTCTAGCGATAGGAATGAAGCAGGGAGAGGAAGGAAGAAGCTTGAGCTGGTCAGCTAGTGATAGTGACATGACCAGTGACGTTGATGATCATAAGAGCACCAATGGGATAATTTATTTTCTCTCAGGCGGCATGATCTGCTGACAATCAACTAAACAGAAGGTAGTTTCTCTGTCTTCTGCTGAAGCAGAGTACATTGCCGCTTCGACAGCGACCACATAAGGGATCTGGCTTACGCAGCTGGTGGAGGAGCTGATCACAAGAGAAGGCGATCCACCAATACTGTACGTGGACAACAAGGCTACAATCTCCCTGATCAAAAACCCAGTTTTGCATGACCGGAGCAAGCACATAGAGATCAGATTTCAGTACATCAGGGAGTGTGCAAATTAGGGGCTTATCAAGATTGACATCTGAACAAAGGAACAACTTGGAGACATCCTCACCAAGTCTCTAACGCGAAGAGAAGGCAATCCACCAATACTGTATGTGTTCAACAAGGCTACAATCTCCCTAATCAAAAACCCAGTTTTGCATGACCGAAGCAAGCACATAGAGATCAGATTTCAGTATATTAGGGAGTGTGCAAATTAGGGGCTTATCAAGATTGACATCTGAACAAAGGAACAACTTGGAGACATCCTCACCAAGTCTCTAAACCGGGTGAAATTTAAGAAACTACGCTAAAAGATCGAAGTTCAAACAATAAGGTAGATATACTATAGGTTTTAGTAGGAAATTGTAAGATAGCCTGTGCAAAGAACTTTCCCACAACTAGTGGAGTACCAAAAACTAAGTTTGCCAATTTGGCTATTTTTAGAGGGTAGAGTGGAGCATATTCACTTGGCCACTTCTGCCTTTTTTAGTCTATATTTGTTATTTAAATATTTGAATCAAATAAGAAACAAATGTAATGGTTTTTAGCAACAAGAAAATACAAGGTTTTTGTTCTCTCAAGCTTTCTATTATTTTCTTCCTGTTCTCACCCGCGGCGAGTTGCTCAGTCAAAAGATAGCTTATGTTACCAATGATGACATGTGTGGATTTGTTGGTGGTTCTTTGGGGCCACTTTCTAGGTCTATTGCGTCCCCCTCTTCTTCCAGAGGAATGAACTCTGTAACAGTTCGCTTGTTATCGCCAATGCTGCACCAATCCCACTTCTTCTCTTCTTATATTACGACATCTCTACTTCCATAAATTTTCTCATGTTACGGATCATATATCTCGTGTGCCTTGGTTCCATCCTCTACGCCAAAGTACACCATCTTTTGGCTTTTGTTATCAAGCTTTTTTATATATGGTTTTGCAGTCTTAACATATGTTGTACAACCAAAGAATCTTAGGTACTCAAAGTGAGGTGTCTTGTCGAACCATGCTTCGGAGGGAATGTAAGTGTCCAGTGCCTTTGTCGGTAAACGATTTAGAAGATAAATCGCATGTTGCCTCGCCCCAGAAAATCGTCAGGACTTGCATGCTCTTGAGTAAGCTTCTTGTAGTGTTTATTATGATGCAATTTTTTTGGTAGACTACACCGTCTTGTTGTAGAGTGTATAGAGCAGTGAGTTGACATTTGATACCTTCCTCCTTGCAAAAATTTGAGAAGTTATGGGATAAGAACTTGTCATCTCGGTTAGTGCACAAGGTTCTCAACTTGTGATCATACCCATTTTCAACGAATCTTTTGAATTTCTTGAACATAGATTTTTCTTTTTCTTTGAGCATGTACACTCACATCCTTTTTCTTTGAACATAGATTCTCCTTCTCTTCGTTGAGCATCAACAGGTTAGGCACCTTCTTGACTAACATCAGTGCGGGCTCTTAATCTTGGTGAGTGTGAGGTTTCCCTCCACATCACGCTTCTTCTTGCGACACTCTACTGCATAGTGCCCATATTCTCCACAAGAGTAACACTTGATCATACAGTTGTCCTTCTAAGGGTTGGAATTATCGTGGGTTTGTGAGTTATTGTCATGGTCTCCTCTGCCACCACGTCTGCATCCATGTCTACGACCACGCCCATGACCATTGTTTTTCTTGTTATGGCTACCACATCCCCTCGTACTAGAAAAAGAAGATCAACCACATCACATATGTGAGTAAGAGGTGTTTCTTCTCCTTTTTGTCTTCATAACCAAAAATTGTCTCCTCATGGACCTTAAGACGAACAAAAACCTCCTCAACTAACATGTTCTTAAGGTAGCCGAACTGCGCGATGGAGGTAACAATTTGCATGAATCTTAGGGGAATAGCTCGAAGGAACTTCTTGACTACAGAGATCGATCGATAAGATAAGGAACTTCTTGGAGGTAATAAATTATATCCCTATAAGATGAGATGTTTTCTATCTATACAAAAATAGAAGATAGATTGTATGTCAAATAGCGACTCTATGTACCAAATATTAACATATTGATACACATTCAATTTTTATTCAATTTTTGTTCGAACAACGTGAAAAAAAAAATTGAGGCAAGAATGATACTCTTATTTGTTGTATTCAGTTCATAATATTTATTTAGGTTAGACTAAAAAACTATTTTTTATATTCAAAACCCATTAGAAGGAAGGGACCATAGAAATCCTATAGAAATGTTAGTCTTGAAGGCCCTAAAAATATTATGAGGTGTTTTTGTGTAACAACTTGATAGCACGGGATATAACATGCACCTAGGGCACGTCCTAGCACAAGAAACTCTTTTGATACAAATATGTATATTATACATTAACAATGTTTACTATTAAAGTTTAACTATTAAGCCACAAGTTCCTATAGTTCGTATAGTTTCTAAACAAGATTACCCACAAGTTCTATGAAGGAATAGAGTGCTGAAAATGCCTAGAAACTATTCCCCCAATCCAATCCTCCATTAAAGAGCTTCAAGGAAAACTTAAAATTCCAATCTAAGGAAAACTCAAAATTCCAATCTAAGGATACACAAGAATTCATCGAGCAAGGACGATCCCAATAAGTTTCTACACCTTCAAGGAATGTTTCCATAGAAGACCACGAAGAGAAATAACCTTAGGAACATGTCCAATTGAAGAAAATTTGTTTTGAGCTCAAATCGAGGGTAAGTTTCGAATTCCTATCTATAGTCCCTTTTCCTTCAAATTAAGGATTCCTTTAGCTTCAGAGGAAGAAGTTGAGTAACTTTGATGAAGGAATCGAGAGTTGAAACGTCGTAGAACAATCTACCCAAGAGATTGATTTTTTTGCATTTCAGCTAACTAGCGGACTGAGGACGATTCTCCTAAATTGGGGACACACACTCAACTTCGTTCCTCCAAACCATTTCATGTTACTTAAGGAAAGAATAAGGAAAAGGTTTCGTGAAGAAATCAAGCCTTGAAAACCCCTAGAATCGGATACCCAATAAGAAATTCTTTATTTTTGCTTCAGCGAAAAATCATATTTTGGACGGACTTTGGAAGTGAATATCTTAGGCTACAATACATGAGAATATATGAACTCAATTCCTAGCTCTTCCTTGTAACACCATCTTTATGTTTCATGAAGAAATCGAGGGAAAAAACGACGTGATCAGAACTGTGGAGGGCGAGTTTCAGACGGGGGCGCTATATGTCGCGTGTGTCTTCTTCCCGTCTGGGGGAAGAAGACGATGACATGGCTGGTTCAGGCTGGTTCTCACAAAAATCTTTATGGTTCTAGAAACTAGACACAATAAGGAGTTTGTGTAAGGAAATTTGAGGTAATTCGGATACTGGAAGCTCAAGAACGGAGGTCCCGAACGTCGACGATGAAGTAAGTAGCCACCTTAGACTTTTTGTTAAGAAATACTTGTAGGAATGACTTGGATTTCCATATGAACCCTAAACCAAGTATGAATTAAGAATGTATGAAAGAAAGCTCAAAGAACTATGAGTTAAGGCCTTAAACTGATCAAATTCCTTGAGAATTAGGTAACAATAAATAACTCACTAAATGAACTCTGCTGCCTATGAAACTTTAATCCTTAGCATATTATAGCATGTTGAGGTTATATATGAAATTTGGTAGTCATTGGATAAGGATAAGTAGGTAAACCAAGAAACGTTACAAAATGACCATAATGCCCCTAAGCTTATCTACCTATGGTTCATGACCTAGATGACCTCCAAATACTATATAACTTTGAAGTGGATCTTATTTTATGATGCTTGATGATATGGTGAAGTTTTAAAACCATTGGAATTTGTTGAGTAGCAAAACCAAGAATTAGGGGTAAAATGACTAAAATGCCCCTAGGACTACTTATGATAATTCAAGGTCTATACGTGCTCCAAATGATTTGATACTTCTTATAAGGACTATTTTTAAGGACATGAAGATATGTTTGAGATTTGAAGTTGATTGGAGAAAGTTTGGATCCTAAACCAAGTCAGGACCCGAGAAACACCACAAGAATCAAGACTCTTCTAGAACCCTCCCAAGAACTCCTAGGAATCTATGACCTTCTAGAACGACTCACGCTAAGATGGGTTCATATGGTTACAAATGAAAGTTACAACTTAGGCCTCAATGAATTATGGACCTTAAAAACTTACAAGATTCAGAACCAAGAACAACACCTCACAAGCTTTACTAGGCACCACTCAAGGACGAGGGACCAAGGTCCCCAAACTCAGAAACTCAAGAATGCTAGATAATACTCTAATTATTTACATAATGACTCGTGACCTCCACTAAGCAGTGCTTTCTGAGGCCTAAGAATTCCTCTTCTAGGTGGGATGCCCTGCACCATGTTTCCTTTGCAGGATGTCATGTTTGGCCTCAAGTTTCGTTCACCTAGATGAGATGTCCTGTACCATGCTATGGGTACCCAAAAGATTTGCAGGATGCCATGTTCATGTATGCACCAACCATGTGAGCTTTATGGTCTATCATGGGGAATAGTCTAGGGCCATGGAGGAACAAGAAGAGAGTAAGTTACCTTAACTAAGAATCAAGAACCTCCTAAGACCTCCCACGGTACAACATGCTCATGACTTTGACTATGCTGCTTGGAATGCATGAAGCCTTGATCGTAGGTATTCAAACTATGATAAAGCAAGCCCTTGATGTAGGATTAGACTACATCGCTTGGAACGTAAGATGCCTTGGATGTAGGTCTTCAAACTATGTCGCTTGGAACGCAGGAAGCCTTGGGCATACGTTAGAAGACTGTATCAAAGGGCAAGACCTAAGATGCGGGTTAAGACTATGTCACTTGGAACACATGAAGCCTTGGACGTAGGTTAAGGTTGTGTCGCTTGGAACACATGAAGCCTTGGACACAGGATGGTCAAGTGCATGGCTAGTGCCGTAAATCTTAGGGGGAGTGTATTGGAGAACGAATCAAGAACCAAGAAAGTACCAAGAATAAGAGAAAGATCAAGGACTAGAACATGAATCAAGATCCTGGTTCCAAGGACAAAAACAAAGAACCATGGTACTCAGGCACTTAAAGAATAACTAAGGTTTAAAAATCAAGAGACCAAGGTCCTCAGGATAGATCATGATAAGAACCCCAAGTAAAGAACAAGAAGTAGAGGGCATAAGTACTTACCACAAGAACAAAAACAAGAACAAGAAGAAGAACAAGACAAGAATAAAGAATGTGGTACCCTAGCATATCAAGGACACGATTAAGAGACTACAAGGAGACTACTTACTAAGTCTTTGTACTCATTCCTTCTCCATTTTTTTTCGGGTAATAAGGAGCTAATTGAGGTCGGGAGCAAGTGCCATAGACTAATCTCACCCTTCATCCTCAACCCTTTTGTCTTAAAATGTTTTGTGTCTGTTCCTTATTTTGTGTTTTAAGTAGTAGGTTGTGTTTTAAATACTTATGTATAAACTTTATTTTGATACAACGTAAATATAATGTTTTAAATTCCTTTGTTTTATTTCATGAAAAATATTACCCACCTTTTAGAGTTATCGAGTCAACTCGGTCCTTACAGCTTTGTTCCCCTCTCTAACGATTTGAGATCTCATGCTATCATTCAATCATACATTGATATTTCACTTATTTAAAGCAGTAATGTAATTTATCAAATCAATATCAATTAGTTCAACTATATATCAAGTATCATTCAACCACATTAGGAGTTTAGGATAGTTCTATATGCTAATAGTTACTACATGCTTAAATAAATAAATTTTCAAGTCTAATTTTTAAATATAACTCAAACATAAACTTCAATTATTAAATTTATATAAACCCTTGTTTAACACGTTTTTAATTCGTCCATTCAACCATATAACATATATAAATTAAAGTTTGATTCAAGCTATTTTCCTCTTAAATTTTCCAAAATCTTCCAATTAGTTTCTAATAGTTGCATTTAACTAAAAAAAAAAATGGTAAAACAAAGATGTCAAAGTGAATTACAAGAGATAAAAATAGTCCAACTGGTCCAATTCAATTCAACCAACAACCATGGTTGTTCAACCTCCATTTTCACAAATGGATGTTGGAGGTGTCATTTTCCTTCGATTTTAATTTTTCATATCATCAAGCTTGATTCTATCCGTGGTTGATACCTTCACCAAAAGTATAGTACAACCATTTTAGAAGATAAAAATAATCTAACATCATTTTTGTAAGGCTAAAACCCTAACTATAATTAATTTTTCTAATTTTTTTTAAGTGACATTTTATTGAGAGTCTTACCAGTGGAATTTCAAAATGATATGGAAAGGAAAAAATAGAACACTATAAAAGAAAATAGTCAAAAATAAAAAATACTATTGAAAATTTTAATTCACATTCTTTCACTTTTTAATCTTTATGATGGTTTCAAAAATCAATTTTAAATAATTTTTTTAGATAACCTAAAAAGTAGCAATCTAATAGGGCACAAGAGGTAGGCTTTCCACCCAAGACCAAAAACAGTAGTAGATTTTATCTATTTTGGCTCGCGTTTTGCCTCAAACTAATATGAAATGTCAGAAGTGAGATTTGAACCCATACCCTCTCACGAGGACCATAATGGTGTGTTCCCGGATTGATTTGAGAGGGGAGTTTAACATTCCGTATATGGGTGTGTAAATGTCTCTATAGTAGACGCGTTTCAAAACTATGAAGTTGACGACGAAATGTAATAGATTAAAATAGATAATATCTACTATCGGTTGGAGAGAGGAACGAATCAATCCTAATAAGCGGCAAAAACCTCTCTAATAGGCGCGTTTTAAAACTATGAGGCTAATGGCAATACCTAATCGAAAAAATGGACAATGTCTGCTAGCAGTGCGCTTGTACTTTTACGAATGATATGAGAGCTAGTCACCAAGCGATGCGCCAATGAGGACGCTTGGCACTCAAAATGGGTGAATTGTGAGATCTCACATCGATTGGAGAGGTGAAGAAATATTTCTTACAAGGGTCTGAAAACCTATCCTTAATAGATGCAGTTTAAAACCATGAGGGTGACAATGATACGTAACGAACGAAAGCAGACAATATCAACTAATGGTGGTCTTGGATTGTAACAAATGATTCACTGGAATCGCTCAATTGGTTAGAACGTGTGGCTGTTAACCACAAGGTCGGAGGTCATCAAGCCCTTCTTCTAGTGATGGGAATGAAGCATAACTTATAACGATATTTGTTCTTCTCCCTTGTAGAATTTTTCAATCAACTTCGTTTTGCGACGTGGCGTGTAAGAGAACTAATTGGAACTTTGATATATTCTCAAAATGTATTCCTTATAAGGGTGTGTAAACAAAATACTGATTCTCATATTTATGCAAATATTTTACATTTCCATTTATCATAAAATCATTTGACGCAAGATTTAGAATAGTTGACCGGCCATGTGTGGGTCACGAGCAACAATGTTTCAACACAAGGGGGAATAGATCGACATGAAAGGACCCAATGTAGTAAAGTCTTGTTCTCAAACCTTCCTCTTCGTCAACGGTGTAAATCCCATGCATTTTTTTAGATCTCATATCGAATAACGTACGTTTTAAACTAAAAAATAAAATTTCAAGAATTAAGCATGTGTTAATGTGATGTTAATTTAAGATTAGAAATTGCTATGGAGTACGGTCTACATGTTATAGGAATTTAGATCTTTGGATTAGAACTTTGATATCAAAATTATGACACGTCTACTCTAATGGTTGACTTGACTGTATTTTCAATCTTCGAGTTAGAGAAATATTGATAATTATGAAAAAAAATAAAACTAAATATAAAAGTTGGCTAATGTTTTAGTAAATTACTATGCAAGAATAATTAAAACTTAGCCAAAATCGACCAAAAATAGGTCCAAAAACTAGAAGCAAATGCAAAAAACAAAGGAAAGCGTTGAAATAGCCGAAATTCAAGCTTAAAACTAAACCTCAGCCTCGGAAATTCGCAGAACCCAAACAATATGTTCGTATCTGAAGCTAGGTTCTAAAATCCAAACTCACTAGTATTTTAGCCCTTAGACATGCCCGCAACCCAGTTGACCCAAGCCCAACTTCCACGACCCATCGTCTTCTTAGCCCAATACGTGTCAGCACATGCCCAAACTTCAATCTAGCCTTGCGTAGTGACACAATCGCACGTTTAAAGGCAGCGGACTAGCGATTGTGCGACACTCACTTTCCAACGACAAGTGAGCTAAGCCAATTTGTACTTGCGTCGCCTACGGCCAAGCGACGTATGATCAAGCCTCTAGCCTCGGTTTTAAAAGAAGGTTTTTGGAAAACGAGGGTAGAGAGAGATTTTAGAAAGAGAGATTTTTGAAAGAGACGTTATATAAGCAAGCAAGAGAGAGATAACAACGGCTTAGCATATATAACCTTGGGTAGGGAGAAGTTGACAACTAGTCATATCCCCCTATAGTACATTTTGAGGCATTTCATGTCTGGCAGGCCTAGACATGATATTTTTGAGGCGTCATACGCCCTAGAACTTCAAAAGTAAAAACACTAGAATGAAAAGACATGACAAGGGTTTGGCTTGCCATAGGCATGCGGCCATGGGCAACACGCCCTGGACGAGCATGACCGTGACACGTAGCATCACCTCAATCCACGTCGTGCATCTACCCGCCCGTCACCCTAATAACATTTTATGTAAAGATCTATAAAAAAAAAGTAGAAACAAAGGGATCCCAACATTTCTCCACTCACTACCAAGAGTGTGGAGCATTGATACAATTAAAATCTACGGGAGATCATCCACATGTGACTTCATTGGTGGTCTAAAATTTTGAAAAGAAAGCACTTTAAAGCTCAAAACATATTCGTGTATACAATCACAGTGATAAGTTTTTTAACATCAACAAAATGAAGTAAAGAAGGGAATGACTTAAACAATACGCAAAATATGCAACTGAAGTCTAATATTCCAACCCAATTTCCATTCCTTAAGGTATCTCTCCAATGAAATGGCAGAAATAAAGGATTGAAATGACTTAACAAGACATTTAAGACCAGTGAATAGAAGTGTTGAAGGGTAGTGTAACAAGACATTTAAGACTAGGGAATAGAAGTGTTGAAAGGTAGGGTAAGGCTTCTAATTTTTTTACGCTAATTAGTGACGTCATCCCATGCATGTTTTAATCATGGATGCGAAAATTCATAATAAATACTTTTAAAATAAAGTCATAGAATTACCTATTCAATTCAAAACAAAAATTAAAATAACATTGTTTTTTAATATAAAACAAATTGCATTAAAAACACCTAATATCTACTAATTAAATTCAATACTACTGCTCTATCATTATCTATCTTGACTTGTCGTGGTTCATATCAACTTCCATGGCTTTTCCAACATTTACCATTATCCATGCATGGGAGCTTTAACTTTAACTTTATCTAAAAAGTATAAGGTAACACGTGACTTGAGTATTTTAAGAAATACTCAGTAAGTCACCCCACTCTTTGGATTAGTAATGCAATCACACACAAAATATGAACGAGACCTATCATTTAAAAAATGTAACATGACCTTTGGTACTTTTTAGTTCCGGGAAGAGTTCGATGCATGGTGCTTCTACACACACGGCCCATGTACGCACACATGGACCCACCAAACGTGCTTGTATACGTATTCCCTTGGCTGACTTGATCGGACACAACATATTACACGTCAACGAACGCATTAGAAAAGAAAAGGCCCACGTGATATCATGACAACTATAAGTATCGAAGATATGCATCTGTACTAGTATAACATAATAGGGAGGTATCCCGATGCACATGACATACATACAAGCATGAGGTCCCATGCTTTTCATTCATAACATAACATAACATTTATTTCATTTCATTTCTCCTTTCGTTCATAACATATTCATATATGCATCATGTATACATGAAAAACTTCACGTAATCCATCACATAACTTTACATGGTAAGACATAACATTTCACACATGGCATTTCATTTCATTCATAATATAGTGTAATGGACATCACATACATACATGATATGCATCAATGACAATACAAAGAACATATAAGCATCACATAATAAAAATGGTACATGCAAGAGCCACATGACATGCACCATTATACATCAATCAATTAGCTAACTAAAATAGTAACAGTCTTTACCGAAGTTACTAATTGTTCGATAGTCACCTCAAAACTATATTCCAATGCTTAATTCTCACGTATATCAATTCATATGACATTCTTAGGTCATATAAACATCTTAACCTAGCTAAACAAGATGATTAATTCCAATATACGCCCTAAAACTAACTAAAATGTGATAAATAAGAGTCTTACTCAATAATTAATACCAAAATCCTTATTAAACATGTTTTGACTCGTAAAGTTACAAAGAATCAACTCTGAGTTCAAAGCAACAAGAACCAAAGACTGGTGCGAAAATACTATCGATTAGTCGAAGTTATCCACAAGGTTGAGAAGGTATCGTATAGGATTCAACTACTCTCATATATGCAGACTAGACCTTTTGTCCACGTTAGTAACTTGAAACGTTACTATCTCGACCAAAAAGACATCAAGCACAAGGAGGTGGTATGACCTCATGCAAAGACAAAAAATTCCCATGCCAAGAAAGTAGAACAGACACAAACTAAGAAGATGGGAAGAGTTAACAAATCGAGAAGTGGGTTTAAATAGTTCTTATCATATTGGAAGAGAACTGTTAATACTAAGATGAGTGAGAAGTGCATCCATGGACTTGAAGTCAACCTTATCCTACAATACTGAGTTTGTTAAGAGTCGATTGTCAAAGACGTCAATCAATTAAGTGAGGGAGGATGTCACGGTCATACTTGTTCAAGGCGTGTTGCCAATGGGCGAATGTTAGATATCCTTGTCATGCTTGTCTAGAACTTTTTGTTGATGGGCATATGCTTGTTCTAAACATTTTTTTTTTTACTTTTTTCATGTTAGATAGGCTTTATATCTACACCCATAGGGGTAAAACGCCCCAAAATGTACTACCGGAGAATTTGAATAGGTGTCAATTCTTTGTACCAGGGTTATATGCTATCAAAGGCGTTGTTGCCTACTCGCTTTTATCTTATAACATTGATTTCTTTAAAATTATTTTCAACGCATTTATTTGCTCCTACCTTCTAAACATTTTTTTTAAACGTGATCCATGTCGCGAGCATACGCCAATATTAAATTTAACATGACTGACTTATTTTTTAGGTTAGAACAAGTGTCGCACAATATCTTTGAATTTGTGTTGTGAAAATATAACACTAATATCTTTCAATTTGGGAATAATCTAATGTTCTAAATAGAATATAATTCAATTAGTTTTAAACAATAACACATTTATTACAAGGTTTTAAGAGCACCATGTGAATTTCTTTGATTTCCATTCTCAAACACAAAAACAAAGTTCAAAGGATCAATTTGAGCTGTATGGGTCAATCTTGACAAAGTTACTAAGGTGAGGCACACCTTGAAAAGACAATATTAAATTTAAATAAGATGATGTTTTATTAAATACACCCAAGTTTAACGAGGAGTGAGTTTTTCAATTTATCTTTTCAGATTAAACTTCCTGAATTTTATTAAGAATTTTAGAGGCGGGCCTTCAAAATGAGGACTTTGAGAAAAATCTCAAGAATTCCAAAAAGATATAAATAAATAATAATAATAAATTAGAAAAGTGATCCAATTCAACTTTTGAGAATCATTATGCGTCTAGCTTATTATGAAACCTATACTAACTAAAATAATGGAGTTAATTGACAAAAATTAAAAGAAAGAAAAAAATTGAAAGAAAAATAAAGGATGTGAGAGAAAAATAAACCCGTGAGAGAAAGAGAAGTAACTACTCTGACAATTTCTTATTCAACCTCAAGGAGTCCGATTCTAGCTAGGTTTTCATTACGAAATCTTCATAGAACCTTGTAGAGAAGCACTCTGGGCTCTTGAATCGTCCAAGACAATCAAGAATCGTGGAAGAACATGTGGTACGTTTTTTAACTTTTTAGTCTCGATATTTTAAAAGATCCATGAGATTATTTGGGAGTTTTGATCTGAGTTTTTTGATGTGTTGATCTAAAAGTGATGCTACACAAGTTTTATGAAAAAACTTTGAAAAGATTCAAGCTGAAAGTTGGTGTACCAGTGGAGCCTCATGTTAAGGTAAGAACATGTAATCGTCAAATTTTAATTGTGAATATATTTGTATGTGGTTGATTTAAAATTATAAGAAAAATGAATTTTTATAGACGGAGCAAAGCTCTACGATTTTGGTGAAGGAACCAAGCAGGTAACGATGAGAAGTTATGACGGTAACGATTCGATTTTGAGAAAAATATAGCATTTATTCTCGTTGGAAATCCCGCAATTTCCGGCTAGGCATTTATTTCGTATTCAAAACTATTCCCCAAACCCTTTAAATTTCTCAATGCTCAAACCTCCCAACTTTTATTCGATCATTTTGTTTTTCTGTATTTTTCAATGGAGATCGAAAAAGAAAATAGAGAGGGGTTTGAGAAGAAAATCATGGGTTTCTACTTCGCAAAGATGTTCGTATTTGATGTTGATTTTTGGGGTTAAAAACATAAGGGTATTTCAAAAGTGTTGTATTAATCTCCAGAAGACAAACCCTTGGGCAAGCATGGAAGAATGTCATTAGAATCATTAGTATTCTTGCCAGAAAAAAGAGGGGAATCGCAACGATTTTCGATCTGTTTACGGGTGAAGAAGATGGGTTGACGGGCCAATTATTCGGATTCGTATTCATGTTTCAAACCCACGGCTCCATCATCGGCCCACAAGTTCTAAGCCCAATCTGCAGCCCACTCCAATTCGTCTTGGATTCGTATTCATGTTTCAAACCCACGACTCCATCTTCGGCCCACAAGTTCCAAGCCCAATCTGCAGCCCACTCCAATTAGCCTAGAAATTACGACCTAAACACAAAACCATTTGTTTTTAGTCTAATGTCAAGCAACCCATACACGCGACCCAGAACTTGAGTTTGTGACCTGACAGTCGTGTTGTCCTCTGCGCATGCGGCATGTAATCTCGACCGACTCAACGATTCTCGGCTGGACTTCAACACATAACTTTGTCAACCAATGTCTTTGAAACATAGAAAAGAGCTAGGCTTGTTTCGAATAGGGCACAAGAGCTAGGCTTGTTTCACGTGACCTAGGTCACTATATTTTTAGTAGACCGAGCATCTTAGAATCGTGAGCGACAATTCTAGTCTTGAGCGACGTAGAAATATGAGATGTGATTTAAATTGCTTAGAAATTGCTTAGATACCCTACGAACCATGTAAATCTCCACTAAGCCTAATAAAAGGGTAGATAGCTTACAAGTCCATTAACAGGGTGAACAATGTCACTAAAGCCCAACCACCTCCTATTCCCTCTACACCTCAGTAGCACTATTCAACAACTTAGAACAAACCTAGTAGTGCGCCAACCTATTCACTATTGTGACAATGCAATACACCGTCTAGATCCGTATTGCAAAAATTAGTTCACAATAATATGAGTTGTTAGAAGTGGGATATGAAACCACACCCTCTTACGAGGACCAAAACATATGTCTAGCGCCTTAAACCACTCGGCCATTCTGACTACTTATTGTGAGATCTCACATTCGTTTGAGAGGGGACTGAAACATTCCTTATAAGGGTGTGGAAACTGCGACTGAAACATTGAAACCTCTCCCTAGTAGATGTGGTTTAAAACTGCGACTGAGACAACGAGACATAACAGAGACAATATCAACTAATTTATCCACTATAGCTCACAATAACATGAGATGTCAAAAGAGGGATTTGGAACCAACGCCCTATTACAAGGACTAGAACTTGAGTCTGACGCCTTAGACCACTCGACCATCCTAACTACTAATGATGTGTTATCGAATTGGTTTGAGAGGAGAGTTTAGCATTCCGTATATGAGTGTGTAAATGTTTCCATAGTGGACACATTTTAAAACTGTGAGGTTGACGACGATACGTCACGAATAAAAATAGATAATATCTACTAACCGTTGGAAAGACGATCGAAACAATCCTAACAAGCGGCGAAAACCTCTCTCTAATAGGTGCATTTTAAAACTGTGAGGTTGAAGACAATATCTAATGGGAAAAAATTGACAATGTCTACTAGCAGTGCGCTTGGACTTTTACGAATGATATTCGAGCAAGTCACCAGCAATGCGCGAGTGAGGACGCTTGGCCCTAAAAAAGGGTGGATTTTGAGATCCCACATCGATTGGAGAGGTGAAGAAACATTTCTTACAAGGGTCTGAAAAACTCTCCTTAAAGATGCAGTTTAAAACCATGAGAGTGACCGCGATACGTAAAGAATGAAAAGCAGACAATATCAACTAATAGTTGTCTTGGATAATAACAAATGAGTGGCTGGAATGGCTCAGTTGGTTAGAGAGTGTGACCCTTGATTATAACAAAAATCATGTTTTGACAATTTTAAAAAGTATTGTAGTGTGGCACGGAGTCAACTAACTATATCTATATCCAAGACCCAAAACCCATCATCACTCACAACAATAGTTGATTGTATCTACTTTGGCTCGCATTTTGCCTCACAATAACAATTGATGTTAGAAGTGGGATTTGAGAACCCACACCCTCTTACGAGGACCAAAACTTGAGTCTGGCGCCTTAGACCACTCGGCCATCCTAACTGCTAATGATCTATTCTAAGATTGGTTTGAGAGGGGAGATTAGCATACCGTATATGAGTGAAAATTTCTCCATAGTAGATGCGTTTTAAAATTGTGAGGTTGACAATGATACGTCACAGATTTAGAATAGATAATATCTACTAACTGTTTGAGAGATGAACGAAACAATCCTAACAAGCGGCGAATGGTTTGAGAGGGGAGTTTAGCATACCGTATATGAGTGAAAATGTCTCCAGAGTAGACGCGTTTTAAAATTGTGAGGCTGACAATGATACGTCATAGATTAGAATAGATAATATCTACTAACTGTTTGAGAGATGAACGAAAGAATCCTAACAAGCGGCGAAAACCTTTCTCTAATAGGCGCATTTAAAACTGTGAGGCTGACGACAATACCTAATGGGATAAAATGGACAATGTCTGCTAGCAATGCGCTAGGACTTTTACGAATGATATCCGAGCTAGTCACTGGCGATGCGAGAGTGAGGACGCTTGACCCTCAAAAGGGGTGGATTGTGAGATCCCATGTCGATTGGAGAGGTGAAGAAACAGTTCTTACAAGGGTTTGAAAACCTCTCCTTACATGATGCAGTTTAAAACGGTGGATTGTGAGATCCCATGTCGATTGGAGAGGTGAAGAAACAGTTCCTTACATGATGCAGTTTAAAACCCATGTCGATTGGAGAGGTGAAGAAACAGTTCCTTACATGATGCAGTTTAAAACGGTGGATTGTGAGATCCCATGTCGATTGGAGAGGTGAAGAAACAGTTCCTTACATGATGCAGTTTAAAACCCATGTCGATTGGAGAGGTGAAGAAACAGTTCCTTACATGATGCAGTTTAAAACCCATGTCGATTGGAGAGGTGAAGAAACAGTTCCTTACATGATGCAGTTTAAAACCATGAGAGTGACCGCGATACGTAAAGAATGAAAAGCAGACAATATCAACTAATAGTTGTCTTGGATAATAACAAATGAGTGGCTAGAATGGCCTAGTTGGTTAGAGCGTGTGGCCCTTAATTATAAGTGAGAGGTTCAATCTCACTTTCTTGCAATTCAAATGAAGCATACCATAATTATAATGGATTTTGGTGCTTCTCTCTAGTAAATATTTTCAATCAACTTCGGTTTGTGACGTGGCGTGTAAGATAACTAAACTCGTACTTAGATGTTCTCAAAAACAATGTTTAAAAGCATTATAGCGTGGCACGGAGTCAACTAACTATATCTAATATCCAAGCTACTTTCGACCCAAAACCCATCATATCACTCTCAACAACAATAGTTGATTGTATCCACTTTGGCTCACATTTTGCCTCACAATAAAAATTGATGTTAGAAGTGGGATTTGAACCCACGCCCTCTTACGAGGACCAGAACTTGAGTCTGGCGCCTTAGACCACTCGGCCATCCTAACTACTAATGATGTATTCTTGGATTTGTTTGAGAGGGGAGTTTAGCATTCCGTATATGAGTGTGAAAATGTCTCCATAGTAGACGCGTTTTAAAACTGTGAGGCTGACAACGATATGTCACAGATTAGAATAGATAATATCTACTAACTGTTTGAGAGACGAACGAAACAATCCTAACAAGCGGCGAAAACCTCTCTCTAATAGGCATTTAAAACTGTGAGGCTGACGACAATACCTAATGGGATAAAATGGACAATGTCTGCTAGCAATGCGCTAGGACTTTTACGAATGATAGCCGAGCTAGTCACCGGCGATGCGCAACTGAGGACGCTTGGCCCTCAAAAGGGGTGGATTGTGAGATCGCATGTCGATTAGAGAGGTGAAGAAACATTTCTTACAAGGGTTTGAAAACCTCTCCTTACATGATGCAGTTTAAAACCATGAGGGTGACTGCGATACGTAAAGAACAATAGCAAATAATATCAACTAATGGTGTTCTTGGGTAATAAACAATGAGTGGTTGGAATGGCTCAGTTGGTTAGAGCGTGTGACCCTTAATTATAAGGCTTGAGGTTCAAGCTCTCTTTCTTGCAATGCAAATGAAGCATACCATTATTATAATGGGTTTTGGTGCTTCGCTCCAGTAAATATTTTCAATCAACTTCGGTTTGTGACATGGCATGTAAGATAACTAAACTCTACTTACAGATGTTTTAAAAAACAATGTTTAAAAGCATTATAGCGTGGCACGGAGTCAACTAACTATATCTAATATCCAAGCTACTTTCGACCCAAAACCCATCATATCACTCTCAACAACAATAGTTGATTGTATCCACTTTGGCTCACATTTTGCCTCACAATAACAATTGATGTTAGAAGTGGGATTTGAACCCACGCCCTCTTACGAGGACCAGAACTTGAGTCTGGCGCCTTAGACCACTCGGCCATCCTAACTTCTAATGATGTATTCTTGGATTGGTTTGAGAGGAGAGTTTAGCATTCCGTATATGAGTGTGAAAATGTCTCCATAGTAGACGCGTTTTAAAACTGTGAGGCTGACAACGATACGTCACAGATTAGAATAGATAATATCTACTAACTGTTTGAGAGACGAACGAAACAATCCTAACAAGCGGCGAAAACCTCTCTCTAATAGGCATTTAAAACTGTGAGGCTGACGACAATACCTAATGGGATAAAATGGACAATGTCTGCTAGCAATGCGCTAGGACTTTTACGAATGATAGCCGAGCTAGTCACCGGCGATGTGTCTGCTAGCAATGCGCTAGGACTTTTACGAATGATAGCCGAGCTAGTCACCGGCGATGCGCAACTGAGGACGCTTGGCCCTCAAAAGGGGTGGATTGTGAGATCGCATGTCGATTAGAGAGGTGAAGAAACATTTCTTACAAGGGTTTGAAAACCTCTCCTTACATGATGCAGTTTAAAACCATGAGGGTGACTGCGATACGTAAAGAACAATAGCAAATAATATCAACTAATGGTGTTCTTGGGTAATAAACAATGAGTGGTTGGAATGGCTCAGTTGGTTAGAGCGTGTGACCCTTAATTATAAGGCTTGAGGTTCAAGCTCTCTTTCTTGCAATGCAAATGAAGCATACCATTATTATAATGGGTTTTGGTGCTTCGCTCCAGTAAATATTTTCAATCAACTTCGGTTTGTGACATGGCATGTAAGATAACTAAACTCTACTTACAGATGTTTTAAAAAACAATGTTTAAAAGCATTATAGCGTGGCACAGAGTCAACTAACTATATCTAATATCCAAGCTACTTTCGACCCAAAACCCATCGTTCGGTTTGTGACGTGGCGTGTAAGATAACTAAACTCGACCCAAAACCCATCGTTCGGTTTGTGACGTGGCGTGTAAGATAACTAAACTCTAATTACAGGTGTTTTAAAAAACAATGTTTTAAAGCATTATAGCGTTGTAAAAAACAATGTTTAAAAGCATTATAGCGTGGAACGGAGTCAACTTAACTATATCTAATACCCAAGCTACTTTCGACCCAAAACCCATCATATCACTCTCAACAACAATAGTTGATTTGTATCCGCTACTTTCGACCCAAAACCCATCATATATATCACTCTCAACAACAATAGTTGATTTGTATCCACTTTGGCTAACATTTTGCCTCACAATAACAATTGATGTTAGAAGTGGGATTTGAACCCACGCCCTCTTACGAGGACCAGAACTTGAGTCTGGCGCCTTAGACCACTCGGCCATCCTAACTTCTAATGATGTATTCTTGGATTGGTTTGAGAGGAGAGTTTATCATTCCGTATATGAGTGTGAAAATGTCTCCATAGTAGACGCGTTTTAAAATTGTGAGGCTGACAACGATACGTCACATATTAGAATAGATAATATCTACTAACTGTTTGAGAGACAAACGAAACAATCCAAACAAGCGGCGAAAACCTCTCTCTAATAGGCATTTAAAACTGTGAGGCTGACGACAATACCTAATGGGATAAAATGGACAATGTCTGCTAGCAATGCGCTAGGACTTTTACGAATGATAGCCGAGCTAGTCACCGGCGATACGCAACTGAGGACGCTTGGCTTTCAGAAGGGGTGGATTGTTAGATCCTATGTCGATTAGAGAGGTGAAGAAACATTTCTTACAAGGGTTTGAAAACCTCTCCTTACATGATGCAGTTTAAAACCATGAGGGTGACTGCGATACGTAAAGAACAATAGCAGATAATATCAACTAATGGTGGTCTTGGGTAATAACAAATGAGTGGTTGGAATGGCTCAGTTGGTTAGAGCGTGTGGCCCTTATAAGGCTTGAGGTTCTTTCTTGGAATGCAAATGAAGCATACCATTATTGGTTCTTTCTTGCAATGCAAATGAAGCATACCATTATTATAATGGGTTTTGGTGCTTCGCTCCAGTAAATATTTTCAATCAACTTCGGTTTGTGACGTGGCATGTAAGATAACTAAACTCGTACTTACAGATATTCTTAAAAATCATGTTTTGACAATTTTTAAAAGCATTATAGCGTGGCATGGAGTCAACTAACTATATCTAATATCCAAGCTACTTTTGTCCCAAAACCCATCAATATCACGCTCACACAACAAATAGTTGATTGTATCCACTTTGGCTCGCATGTTGCCTCTCAATAACAATTGATGTTAGAAGTGGGATTTGAACCCACGCCCTCTTACGAGGACCAGAACTTGAGTCTGGCGCCTTAGACCACTCGGCCATCCTAACTTCTAATGATGTATTCTTGGATTGGTTTGAGAGGAGAGTTTATCATTCCGTATATGAGTGTGAAAATGTCTCCATAGTAGACGCGTTTTAAAACTGTGAGGCTGACAACGATACGTCACATATTAGAATAGATAATATCTACTAACTGTTTGAGAGACGAACGAAACAATCCTAACAAGCGGCGAAAACCTCTCTCTAATAGGCATTTAAAACTGTGAGGCTGACGACAATACCTAATGGGATAAAATGGACAATGTCTGCTAGCAATGCGCTAGGACTTTTACGAATGATAGCCGAGCTAGTCACCGGCGATGCGCAACTGAGGACGCTTGGCCCTCAAAAGGGGTGGATTGTGAGATCCCATGTCGATTGGAGAGGTGAAGAAACATTTCTTACAAGGGTTTGAAAACCTCTCCTTACATGATGCAGTTTAAAACCATGAGGGTGACTGCGATACGTAAAGAACAATAGCAGATAATATCAACTAATGGTGGTCTTGGGTAATAACAAATGAGTGGTTGGAATGGCTCAGTTGGTTAGAGCGTGTGGCCCTTAATTATAAGGCTTGAGGTTCAAGCTCTCTTTCTTGCAATGCAAATGAAGCATACCATTATTATAATGGGTTTTGGTGCTTCGCTCCAGTAAATATTTTCAATCAACTTCGGTTTGTGACGTGGCATGTAAGATAACTAAACTCGTACTTACAGATATTCTTAAAAATCATGTTTTGACAATTTTTAAAAGCATTATAGCGTGGCATGGAGTCAACTAACTATATCTAATATCCAAGCTACTTTTGTCCCAAAACCCATCAATATCACGCTCACACAACAAATAGTTGATTGTATCCACTTTGGCTCGCATGTTGCCTCTCAATAACAATTGATGTTAGAAGTGGGATTTGAACCCACGCCCTCTTACGAGGACCAGAACTTGAGTCTGGCGCCTTAGACCACTCGGCCATCCTAACTTCTAATGATGTATTCTTGGATTGGTTTGAGAGGAGAGTTTATCATTCCGTATATGAGTGTGAAAATGTCTCCATAGTAGACGCGTTTTAAAACTGTGAGGCTGACAACGATACGTCACATATTAGAATAGATAATATCTACTAACTGTTTGAGAGACGAACGAAACAATCCTAACAAGCGGCGAAAACCTCTCTCTAATAGGCATTTAAAACTGTGAGGCTGACGACAATACCTAATGGGATAAAATGGACAATGTCTGCTAGCAATGCGCTAGGACTTTTACGAATGATAGCCGAGCTAGTCACCGGCGATACGCAACTGAGGACGCTTGGCCCTCAGAAGGGGTGGATTGTTAGATCCCATGTCGATTAGAGAGGTGAAGAAACATTTCTTACAAGGGTTTGAAAACCTCTCCTTACATGATGCAGTTTAAAACCATGAGGGTGACTGCGATACGTATACATAAAGAACAACAGCAGATAATATCAACTATTGGTGGTCTAACCAATTAATGTTAGAAGTGGGATTTGAACCCACGCCCTCTTACAAGGACCAGAACTTGATTCTGGCGCCTTAGACCACTCGACCATCCTAACTTCTAATGATGTATTCTTGGATTGGTTTTAGAAGAGAGTTTAGCATTCCGTATATGAGTGTGAAAATGTCTCCATAGTAGACGCGTTTTAAAACTGTGAGGCTGACAACGATACGTCACAGATTAGAATAGATAATATCTACTAACTGTTTGAGAGACGAACGAAACAATCCTAACAAGCGGCGAAAACCTCTCTCTAATAGGCATTTAAAACTGTGAGGCTGACGACAATACCTAATGGGATAAAATGGACAATGTCTGCTAGCAATGCGCTAGGACTTTTACGAATGATAGCCGAGCTAGTCACCGGCGATGCGCAACTGAGGACGCTTGGCCCTCAAAAGGGGTGGATTGTGAGATCCCATGTCGATTAGAGAGGTGAAGAAACATTTCTTACAAGGGTTTGAAAACCTCTCCTTACATGATGCAGTTTAAAACCATGAGGGTGACTGCGATACGTAAAGAACAATAGCAGATAATATCAACTAATGGTGGTCTTGGGTAATAACAAATGAGTGGTTGGAATGGCTCAGTTGGTTAGAGCGTGTGGCCCTTAATTATAAGGCTTGAGGTTCAAGCTCTCTTTCTTGCAATGCAAATGAAGCATACCATTATTATAATGGGTTTTGGTGCTTCGCTCCAGTAAATATTTTCAATCAACTTCGGTTTGTGACGTGGCATGTAAGATAACTAAACTCGTACTTACAGATATTCTCAAAAATCATGTTTTGACAATTTTTAAAAGCATTATAGCGTGGCATGGAGTCAACTAACTATATCTAATATCCAAGCTACTTTTGTCCCAAAACCCATCAATATCACGCTCACACAACAAATAGTTGATTGTATCCACTTTGGCTCGCATGTTGCCTCTCAATAACAATTGATGTTAGAAGTGGGATTTGAACCCACGCCCTCTTACGAGGACCAGAACTTGAGTCTGGCGCCTTAGACCACTCGGCCATCCTAACTTCTAATGATGTATTCTTGGATTGGTTTGAGAGGAGAGTTTAGCATTCCGTATATGAGTGTGAAAATGTCTCCATAGTAGACGCGTTTTAAAACTGTGAGGCTGACAACGATACGTCACAGATTAAAATAGATAATATCTACTAACTGTTTGAGAGACGAACGAAACAATCCTAACAAGCGGCGAAATCCTCTCTCTAATAGGCATTTAAAACTGTGAGGCTGACGACAATATCTAATGGGATAAAATGGACAATGTCTGCTAGCAATGCGCTAGGACTTTTACGAATGATAGCCGAGCTAGTCACCGGCGATGCGCAACTGAGGACGCTTGGCCCTCAAAGGTGATACGTATCCGTAAAAAACAACAACAGATAATATCAACTAATGGTGGTCTAACAATTGATGTTAGAAGTGGGATTTGAAACCACGCCCTCTTACGAGGACCAAAACTTGAGTCTGGCGCCTTAGACCACTCGGTCATCCTAACTTCTAATGATGTATTCTTGGATTGGTTTGAGAGGAGAGCTTAGCATTCCGTATATGAGTGTGAAAATGTCTCCATAGTAGATGCGTTTTAAAACTGTGAGGCTGACAACGATACGTCACATATTAGAATAGATAATATCTACTAACTGTTTGAGAGACGAACGAAACAATCCTAACAAGCGGCGAAAACCTCTCTCTAATAGGCATTTAAAACTGTGAGACTGACGACAATACCTAATGGGATAAAATGAAAAATGTCTGCTAGCAATGCGCAACTGAGGACTCTTGGCCCTCAAAGGTGAGGGCGATACGTAAAAAACAACAACAGATAATATCAACTAATGGTGGTCTAACCAATTAATTGTTAGAAGTGGGATTTGAACCCACGCCCTCTTACGAGGACCAGAACTTGAGTCTGGCGCCTTAGACCACTCGGCCATCCTAACTTCTAATGATGTGTTCTTGTATTGGTTTGAGAGGAGAGTTTAGCATTCCGTATATGAGTGTGAAAATGTCTCCATAGTAGACGCGTTTTAAAACTGTGAGGCTGACAACGATACGTCACAGATTAGAATAGATAATATCTACTAACTGTTTGAGAGACGACCGAAACAATCCTAACAAGCGGCGAAAATTTCTCTCTAATAGGCATTTAAAACTGTGAGGCTGACGACAATACCTAATGGGATAAAATTGACAATGTCTGCTAGCAATGCGCTAGGACTTTTACGAATGATAGCCGAGCTAGTCACCGGCGATACGCAACTGAGGACGCTTGGCTTTCAGAAGGGGTGGATTGTTAGATCCCATGTCGATTAGAGAGGTGAAGAAACATTTCTTACAAGGGTTTGAAAACCTCTCCTTACATGATGCAGTTTAAAACCATGAGGGTGACTGCGATACGTAAAGAACAATAGCAGATAATATCAACTAATGGTGGTCTAGGGTAATAACAAATGAGTGGTTGGAATGGCTCAGTTGGTTAGAGCGTGTGGCCCTTAATTATAAGGCTTGAGGTTCAAGCTCTCTTTCTTGCAATGCAAATGAAGCATACCATTATTATAATGGGTTTTAGTGCATTGCTCTAGTAAATATTTTCAATCAACTTTGGTTTGTGACGTGGCGTGTAAGATAACTAAACTCTACTTACAGATGTTTTAAAAAACAATGTTTAAAAGCATTATAGCGTGGCACGGAGTCAACTTAACTATATCTAATACCCAAGCTACTTTCGACCTAAAACCCATCATATCACTCTCAACAACAATAGTTGATTTGTATCCACTTTGGCTAACATTTTGCCTCACAATAACAATTGATGTTAGAAGTGGGATTTGAACCCACGCCCTCTTACGAGGACCAGAACTTGAGTCTGGCGCCTTAGACCACTCGGCCATCCTAACTTCTAATGATCTATTCTTGGATTGGTTTGAGAGGAGAGTTTATCATTCCGTATATGAGTGTGAAAATATCTCCATAGTAGACGCGTTTTAAAACTGTGAGGCTGACAACGATACGTCACAGATTAGAATAGATAATATCTACTAACTGTTTGAGAGACGACCGAAACAATCCTAACAAGCGGCGAAAATTTCTCTCTAATAGGCATTTAAAACTGTGAGGCTGACGACAATACCTAATGGGATAAAATTGACAATGTCTGCTAGCAATGCGCTAGGACTTTTACGAATGATAGCCGAGCTAGTCACCGGCGATACGCAACTGAGGACGCTTGGCTTTCAGAAGGGGTGGATTGTTAGATCCCATGTCGATTAGAGAGGTGAAGAAACATTTCTTACAAGGGTTTGAAAACCTCTCCTTACATGATGCAGTTTAAAACCATGAGGGTGACTGCGATACGTAAAGAACAATAGCAGATAATATCAACTAATGGTGGTCTAGGGTAATAACAAATGAGTGGTTGGAATGGCTCAGTTGGTTAGAGCGTGTGGCCCTTAATTATAAGGCTTGAGGTTCAAGCTCTCTTTCTTGCAATGCAAATGAAGCATACCATTATTATAATGGGTTTTAGTGCATTGCTCTAGTAAATATTTTCAATCAACTTTGGTTTGTGACGTGGCGTGTAAGATAACTAAACTCTACTTACAGATGTTTTAAAAAACAATGTTTAAAAGCATTATAGCGTGGCACAGAGTCAACTAACTATATCTAATATCCAAGCTACTTTCGACCCAAAACCCATCGTTCGGTTTGTGACGTGGCGTGTAAGGTAAATAAACTCTAATTACAGGTGTTTTAAAAAACAATGTTTTAAAGCATTATAGCGTTGTAAAAAACAATGTTTAAAAGCATTATAGCGTGGCACGGAGTCAACTTAACTATATCTAATACCCAAGCTACTTTCGACCCAAAACCCATCATATCACTCTCAACAACAATAGTTGATTTGTATCCACTTTGGCTAACATTTTGCCTCACAATAACAATTGATGTTAGAAGTCAAGCTACTTTCGACCCAAAACCCATCATTCGGTTTGTGACGTGGCGTGTAAGATAACTAAACTCTAATTACAGGTGTTTTAAAAAACAATGTTTAAAAGCATTATAGCGTTGTAAAAAACAATGTTTAAAAGCATTATAGCGTGGCACGGAGTCAACTTAACTATATCTAATACCCAAGCTACTTTCGACCTAAAACCCATCATATCACTCTCAACAACAATAGTTGATTTGTATCCACTTTGGCTAACATTTTGCCTCACAATAACAATTGATGTTAGAAGTGGGATTTGAACCCACGCCCTCTTATGAGGACCAGAACTTGAGTCTGGCGCCTTAGACCACTCGGCCATCCTAACTTCTAATGATCTATTCTTGGATTGGTTTGAGAGGAGAGTTTATCATTCCGTATATGAGTGTGAAAATATCTCCATAGTAGACGCGTTTTAAAACTGTGAGGCTGACAACGATACGTCACATATTAGAATAGATAATATCTACTAACTGTTTGAGAGACGACCGAAACAATCCTAACAAGCGGCGAAAATTTCTCTCTAATAGGCATTTAAAACTGTGAGGCTGACGACAATACCTAATGGGATAAAATTGACAATGTCTGCTAGCAATGCGCTAGGACTTTTACGAATGATAGCCGAGCTAGTCACCGGCGATACGCAACTGAGGACGCTTGGCTTTCAGAAGGGGTGGATTGTTAGATCCCATGTCGATTAGAGAGGTGAAGAAACATTTCTTACAAGGGTTTGAAAACCTCTCCTTACATGATGCAGTTTAAAACCATGAGGGTGACTGCGATACGTAAAGAACAATAGCAGATAATATCAACTAATGGTGGTCTTGGGTAATAACAAATGAGTGGTTGGAATGGCTCAGTTGGTTAGAGCGTGTGGCCCTTAATTATAAGGCTTGAGGTTCTTTCTTGGAATGCAAATGAAGCATACCATTATTGGTTCTTTCTTGCAATGCAAATGAAGCATACCATTATTATAATGGGTTTTGGTGCTTTGCTCCAGTAAATATTTTCAATCAACTTCGGTTTGTGACGTGGCATCTAAGATAACTAAACTCGTACTTACAGATATTCTCAAAAATCATGTTTTGACAATTTTTAAAAGCATTATAGCGTGGCATGGAGTCAACTAACTATATCTAATATCCAAGCTACTTTCGTCCCAAAACCCATCAATATCACGCTCACACAACAAATAGTTGATTGTATCCACTTTGGCTCGCATGTTGCCTCACAATAACAATTGATGTTAGAAGTGGGATTTGAACCCACGCCCTCTTACGAGGACCAGAACTTGAGTCTGGCGCCTTAGACCACTCGGCCATCCTAACTTCTAATGATGTATTCTTGGATTGGTTTGAGAGGGGAGTTTAGCATTCCGTATATGAGTGTGAAAATGTCTCCATAGTAGACGCGTTTTAAAACTGTGAGGCTGACAACGATACGTCACAGATTAGAATAGATAATATCTACTAACTGTTTGAGAGACGAACGAAACAATCCTAACAAGCGGCGAAAAACTCTCTCTAATAGGCATTTAAAACTGTGAGGCTGACGACAATATCTAATGGGATAAAATGGACAATGTCTGCTAGCAATGCGCTAGGACTTTTAAGAATGATAGCCGAGCTAGTCACCGGCGATGCGCAACTGAGGACGCTTGGCTCTCAAAAGGGGTGGATTGTGAGATCGTATGTCGATTAGAGAGGTGAAGAAACATTTCTTACAAGGGTTTGAAAACCTCTCCTTACATGATGCAGTTTAAAACCATGAGGGTGACTGCGATACGTAAAGAACAATAGCAGATAATATCAACTAATGGTGGTCTTGGGTAATAAACAATGAGTGGTTGGAATGGCTCAGTTGGTTAGAGCGTGTATAAGGCTTGAGGTTCAAGCTCTCTTTCTTGCAATGCAAATGAAGCATACCATTATTATAATGGGTTTTGGTGCTTTGCTCCAGTAAATATTTTCAATCAACTTCGGTTTGTGACGTGGCATCTAAGATAACTAAACTCGTACTTACAGATATTCTCAAAAATCATGTTTTGACAATTTTTAAAAGCATTATAGCGTGGCATGGAGTCAACTAACTATATCTAATATCCAAGCTACTTTCGTCCCAAAACCCATCAATATCACGCTCACACAACAAATAGTTGATTGTATCCACTTTAGCTCACATGTTGCCTCTCAATAACAATTGATGTTAGAAGTGGGATGTTAGAAGTGGGATTTGAACCCACGCCCTCTTACGAGGACCAAAACTTGAGTCTGGCGTCTAAAACCACTCGGCCATCCTAACTTCTAATGATGTATTCTTGGATTGTTTTGATAGTGGAGTTTAGCAATCCGTATATGAGTGTGAAAATGTCTCCATAGTAGACGCGTTTTAAAACTGTGAGGCTGACAACGATACGTCACAGATTAGAATAGATAATATCTACTAACTATTTGAGAGACGAACGAAACAATCCTAACAAGCGACGAAAAACTCTCTCTAATAGGCATTTAAAACTGTGAGGCTGACGACAATACCTAATGGGATAAAATGGACAATGTCTGCTAGCAATGCGCTAGGACTTTTACGAATGATAGCCGAGCTAGTCACCGGCGATGCGCAACTGAGGACGCTTGGCCCTCAAAAGGGGTGGATTGTGAGATCCCATGTCGATTGGAGAGGTGAAGAAACATTTCTTACAAGGGTTTGAAAACCTCTCCTTACATGATGCAGTTTAAAACCTTGAGGGTGACTGCGATACGTAAAGAACAATAGCAGATAATATCAACTAATGGTGGTCTTGGGTAATAACAAATGAGTGGTTGGAATGGCTCAGTTGGTTAGAGCGTGTGGCCCTTAATTATAAGGCTTGAGGTTCAAGCTCTCTTTCTTGCAATGCAAATGAAGCATACCATTATTATAATGGGTTTTGGTGCTTCGCTCCAGTAAATATTTTCAATCAACTTCGGTTTGTGACGTGGCATCTAAGATAACTAAACTCGTACTTACAGATATTCTCAAAAATCATGTTTTGACAATTTTTAAAAGCATTATAGCGTGGCATGGAGTCAACTAACTATATCTAATATCCAAGCTACTTTCGTCCCAAAACCCATCAATATCACGCTCACACAACAAATAGTTGATTGTATCCACTTTGGCTCGCATGTTGCCTCTCAATAACAATTGATGTTAGAAGTGGGATTTGAACCCACGCCCTCTTACGAGGACCAGAACTTGAGTCTGGCGCCTTAGACCACTCGGCCATCCTAACTTCTAATGATGTATTCTTGGATTGGTTTGATAGTGGAGTTTAGCAATCCGTATATGAGTGTGAAAATGTCTCCATAGTAGACGCGTTTTAAAACTGTGAGGCTGACAACGATACGTCACAGATTAGAATAGATAATATCTACTAACTATTTGAGAGACGAACGAAACAATCCTAACAAGCGACGAAAAACTCTCTCTAATAGGCATTTAAAACTGTGAGGCTGACGACAATACCTAATGGGATAAAATGGACAATGTCTGCTAGCAATGCGCTAGGACTTTTACGAATGATAGCCGAGCTAGTCACCGGCGATGCACAACTGAGGACGCTTGGCCATCAAAAGGGGTGGATTGTGAGATCCCATGTCGATTGGAGAGGTGAAGAAACATTTCTTACAAGGGTTTGAAAACCTCTCCTTACATGATGCAGTTTAAAACCTTGAGGGTGACTGCGATACGGAAAGAGCAATAACAGATAATATCAACTAATGGTGGTCTTGGGTAATAACAAATCTAATGGTGGTCTTGGGTAATAACAAATGAGTGGTTGGAATGGATCAGTTGGTTAGAGCGTGTGGCCCTTAATTATATTGGGTTTTGGTGTTTCTCTCTAGTAAATATTTTCAATCAACTTCGATTTGTGACGTCGCGATACGGAAAGAGCAATAACAGATAATATCAACTAATGGTGGTCTTGGGTAATAACAAATCTAATGGTAGTCTTGGGTAATAACAAATGAGTGGTTGGAATGGCTCAGTTGGTTAGAGCGTGTGGCCCTTAATTATATTGGGTTTTGGTGTTTCTCTCTAGTAAATATTTTCAATCAACTTGATTTGTGACATCGCGTGTAAGATAACTAAACTCGTACTTACAGATGTTCTAAAAATCAATGTTTAAAAGCATTATAGCGTGGCACGGAGTCAACTAACTATATCTAATATCCAAGCTACTTTCTCGACCCAAAACCCATCATATCACTCTCAACAACAATAGTTGATTGTATCCACTTTGGCTCGCATTTTGCCTCTCAATAACACAATTTGATGTTAGAAGTGGATTTGAACTCACGCCCTCTTACGAGGACCAGAACTTGAGTCTGGCGTCTTAGACCACTCGACCATCCTAACTACTAATGATGTATTCTTGGATTTGTTTGAGAGGGGAGTTTAGCATTCCGTATATGAGTGTGAAAATGTCTCCATAGTAGACGCGTTTTAAAACTGTGAGGCTGACAACGATACGTCTCAGATTAGAATAGATAATATCTACTAACTGTTTGAGAGACGAACGAAACAATCCTAACAAGCGGCGAAAATCTCTCTCTAATAGGCTCATTTAAAACTGTGAGGCTGACGACAATACTTAATGGGATAAAATGGACAATGTCTGCTAGCAATGTGCTTGGACTTTTATGAATGATATTCGAGCTAGTCACCGGCGATGCGCGAGTGAGTACGCTTGGCCCTCAAAAGGGGTGGATTGTGAGATCCCATGTCGATTGGAGAGGTGAAGAAACATTTCTTACAAGGGTTTGAAAACCTCTCCTTACATGATGCAGTTTAAAACCATGAGGGTGACTGCGATACGTAAAGAATAATAGCAGATAATATCAACTAATGGTGGTCTTGGGTAATAACAAATGAGTGGTTGGAATGGCTCACTTGGTTAGAGCGTGTGGCCCTTAATTATATTGGGTTTTGGTGCTTTCTCGAGTAAATATTTTCAATCAACTTCGATTTGTGACGTGGTGTGTAAGATAACTAAACTCGTACTTACATATGTTCTAAAAAACAATGTTTAAAAGCATTATATAGCGTGGCACGGAGTCAACTAACTATATCTAATATCCAAGCTACTTTCTCGACCCAAAACCCATCATATCACTCTCAACAACAATAGTTGATTGTATCCACTTTGGCTCGCATTTTGCCTCTCAATAACACAATTTGATGTTAGAAGTGGATTTGAACTCACGCCCTCTTACGAGGACCAGAACTTGAGTCTGGCGTCTTAGACCACTCGACCATCCTAACTACTAATGATGTATTCTTGGATTTGTTTGAGAGGGGAGTTTAGCATTCCGTATATGAGTGTGAAAATGTCTCCATAGTAGACGCGTTTTAAAACTGTGAGGCTGACAACGATACGTCTCAGATTAGAATAGATAATATCTACTAACTGTTTGAGAGACGAACGAAACAATCCTAACAAGCGGCGAAAATCTCTCTCTAATAGGCTCATTTAAAACTGTGAGGCTGACGACAATACTTAATGGGATAAAATGGACAATGTCTGCTAGCAATGTGCTTGGACTTTTATGAATGATATTCGAGCTAGTCACCGGCGATGCGCGAGTGAGTACGCTTGGCCCTCAAAAGGGGTGGATTGTGAGATCCCATGTCGATTGGAGAGGTGAAGAAACATTTCTTACAAGGGTTTGAAAACCTCTCCTTACATGATGCAGTTTAAAACCATGAGGGTGACTGCGATACGTAAAGAATAATAGCAGATAATATCAACTAATGGTGGTCTTGGGTAATAACAAATGAGTGGTTGGAATCGCTCACTTGGTTAGAGCGTGTGGCCCTTAATTATATTGGGTTTTGGTGCTTTCTCTAGTAAATATTTTCAATCAACTTCGATTTGTGACGTGGCGTGTAAGATAACTTAACTCTAGTAAATATTTTCAATCAACTTCGATTTGTGACGTGGCGTGTAAGATAACTAAACTCGTACTTACAGATGTTCTAAAAAACAATGTTTAAAAGCATTATATAGCGTGGCACGGAGTCAACTAACTATATCTAATATCCAAGCTACTTTCTCGACCCAAAACCCATCATATCACTCTCAACAACAATAGTTGATTGTATCCACTTTGGCTCGCATTTTGCCTCTCAATAACACAATTTGATGTTAGAAGTTGATTTGAACTCACGCCCTCTTACGAGGACCAGAACTTGAGTCTAGCGCCTTAGACCACTCGGCCATCCTAACTACTAATGATGTATTCTTGGATTGGTTTGAAAGGGGAGTTTAGCATTCCGTATATGAGTGTGAAAATGTCTCCATAGTAGATGCGTTTTAAAACTGTGAGGCTGACAACGATACGTCACAGATTATAATAGATAATATCTACTAACTGTTTGAGAGACGAACGAAACAATCCTAACAAGCGGCGAAAACCTCTCTCTAATAGGCGCGTTTTAAAACTGTGAGGCTGACGACAATACCTAATGGGATAAAATGGAGAATGTCGGCTAACAATGCACTAGGACTTTTACGAATGATATCCGAGCTAGTCACCAGCGATGCGCGAGTGAGGACATTTGGCCCTCTAAAGGGGTGGATTGTGAGATCCCATGTCGATTGGAGAGGTGAAGAAACATTTCTTACAAGGGTTTGAAAACCTCTCCTTACATGATGCAGTTTAAAACCATGAGGGTGACTGCAATACGTAAAGAACAATAGCAGATAATATCAACTAATGGTGGTCTTGGGTAATAACAAATGAGTGGCTGGAATGGCTCAGTTGCTTAGTGCGTGTGGCTCTTAACCACAAGGTTAGAGGTTCAAGCCCTCCTTTTCTAGTGTGATGTGAATGAAGCATACCATTATTATAATGGGTGTTGGTGCTTCTCTCTAGTATATATATTTTCAATCAACTTCGGTTTGTGATGTGTAAGATAACTAACTCGTACTTTACAAATATTCTCAAAAATCATGTTTTGATGACACTTTTAAAAAACACTAGCATGTGGCGTGAGTCAACTAGTATCAATGCTGCTTTTGACCAAAGGCCACCACAGCCAGTAATAGATTCTATCCACTTTGGCTCCTATTTTTCCTCACAATAACATGAGATATCAAAAGTGGTATTTGAACCCCTATTTTTCCTCACAATAACATGAGATATCAAAAGTGGTATTTGAACCCACGCCGCCCCCTCTTACGAGGACCAAAACTTGAGTCTAGCATTCCGTATATGAGTGTGTAAATGTCTCCATAGAAGACGCAACTGTGAGGCTAATGATAATATCTACTAACTGTTTGAGAGACGAACGAAACAATCCTAACAAGCGGCAAAAACCTCTTCTTAGATGAATGGTGATCATGGATTGTAACAAATGAGTGGCTAGAATGTTTTGACACGAAACAACGGTAGTAGTAGATTTTATCCAGTTTGGCTCGCATTTTTCCTCACAATAACATGAGAGGTTAGAAGTGGTATTTGAACCCACACCCTCCTACGAGGACTCGAACTTGAGCCTGGCGCCTTAGACCACTCGCCCTTCCTAACTACTAATGATTGGTTGGAGTAGCTCATTTTGTTAGAGTGTGTGGCTGTTAACCACAAGGTCGGAGGTTCAAGCCCTCCTTCTAGTGATGTGAATGAAGCATACCTTATTATATTAGGTGTTGGTGCTTCTCTCTAGTATATATTTTTAATCAACTCCGGTTTATGACGTGGCGTGTAAGAGAACTAACTCGAACTTACAAATATCCACCATGGTAGGAAGTCCTTATCATTTTTTATAAATAATGATGCTTTCATCCCAAAGCCCACAACGGTAGTAGATTTTATCCACTTTGGCTCGCGTTTTATCCACACTGACGTCGTGTTTTTTTTAGTGTGTTTGTATGTGCTCAATTGTGAGGGCGAGATTGTAAGGGAGTAATGCATTGATTCAAGATTGTTGAGTGTTAAACACGAGTGAACTACATTTACGAGTGAACACACTTGAGGGATGAGGGAGTGCTTGTGAGGTCTTTTTTTTTTTCAACTTTCTTTTGTAGCATGGAAAATCCAGACGACAATCTTAACATTGTTGATGCACGATTGAGAGAAGCACAACAACGAACCATGGAAAGACTAATTCGAGGAATAGAAGAGTTGACCAATTGAATAGGCAGATTGGAGATTCAAAATCAAGCTCGAGAGAGGATTCCATTGCCTGCCCAATCTACGGATCAATATGAGGAAGACAATTCTGATCAACACGAGGATAATCCACATGCGGTTGGTCGTGGCTTGATGCGAGTGATAGGCCGTGGAAGAAGGTATCATAATTTACCACAACAAGTTCTTTATGATTGATAGAATTGATCGTAACGTGGGGAGCATGAAATTAAAACTCCCAAGTTTTATGGAAAAACCGATCCAGAGGAGTACCTTGAATGGGAGAAAACGGTGTAGTTGGTGTTCAACTGTCATAATTTTAGTGATGAAAAGAAGGTACTGCTATGTATTGCTCAATTCAAATAATATGCTCATATTGGGTAGGATAAATTGATGTCAAGTAGGAGAAGAAATCTTGAAGCAACCAATTGATTCATGGTACAAGTTCAAAGAGTCCATGCGGAAGCATTTTGTTACACATTATTTTTAACGAGACATGGCGCAAAAGCTTCAAGCATTGAAACAAGGACGCAAATCTATGGAGGATTATTACACGGAGATGGATACATTGATGGATCGACTTGATCTCGATGAGAACATGGAGACTCTCATGGCGCGGTTTCTTAATGGGTTAAACATAGAGATTGCAGACAAGACTTATTTACAGACTTATTCTAATATCGAGGAGTTGTTGCACACTGTAATTAAGATCGAGAGGCAAATCCAACGAAGGTCTCAATGGTATTCTTCTTAAACTTATTCCAATTCTACTTCTACATGAAAAAAAGATAGTAAGAACATTGATTATAAGCATAGAAATCAAGAGATTAATGAGAAGCCTCAAGCTAAATTTGAGAAAGGTGAGAGTTCTAGAACAGGGAAAGAAAAAGTAGAAAAGTCTAATGTTCGAAATAGGAATTTGAAGTGTTGGAGATGTCAAGGGGTAGACACTATAGTAGAGATTGCCCAAATACAAGAATTATGACCATCAAGGAGGGAGAAATTGTTAGAGATGACGAGGCACATGAGACATAAATGAGGAAAATGATGAGAGTGAGGAGTTTAGTGAAGAGGACCCTACACATATATCTATGGTTACTCGATGAGCTCTAAACACCCACATTAAGGAGGACGACTTAGACCATAGAGAGAACTTATTTCAAACTCGGTGTCTTGTTCAATCAGTACCTTGTAGTGTTGTCATTAATAGCGGTAGTTGCACCAATGTTGTGAGTTCCATTCTAGTCAAAGGATTTAATTTAAAGACACAACCACATTCAAGACCCTACAAGCTTCAATGGTTGAGTGATCGTGGGGAAGTACAGGTAACTCAACAAGCTCTTGTTTCTTTTACTATTGGAAAATATGTTGATGATGTTTTATGTGATGTTGTATCCATGCATGTTGGAGATTTACTACTGGGGAGGCCTTGGCAATTTGATCATCGGGTAATGTATGATGGGTATGCAAATCGATACTCTTTTACTCACAGTGGTAGAAAAACTACTTTTGTTCCATTGTCTCCAAAAGATGTACTTATTGATCATTGCAAACTTGAAAAGAAAAGGCAAGAGGCTGATGCAAAAGCAGATATTGAAAAAGAATCAAGTGAAAAAAAGAGCTTGAGTGAAAAGCAAGAGTAGCACCCTGCCTAGAGAAACAAAAAGAGAGAAAAGTCAAATTTGTAAGCTTGTATATTAGATCAAGTGAGGCTAGGAATGTTTTGCTCTCTAACCAGACTATTCTTGTACTTATGTGCAAGGGGTCTTGTTACTTTACTAACACGCTGAATCCTTCTTTGCCTAGTGATTTGGTTGTGCTTTTGCAAGAGTTTGAAGATTTCTTTTCCGAGGAGATGCCTAGTAGTTTTCCACCACTTAGAGGGATTGAACACAAGATTGACTTCATTCCTGGCGCGCCCATTCCAAACCGACCAACAGAACTAATCCAAAGGAAGCCAAAGAGATACAAAGGCAAGTAAATGAACTCCTTGCTAAAGGGTATGTACGTGAATGTTTGAGTCCTTGTTCTGTTCCAGTTATTCTTGCACCTAAGAAAGATGATTCTTGGCGTATGTGTGTTGATTTTAGGGCTATAAACAAGATAACTATAAAGTATAGGCATCCAATTCCTAGATTAGATGATATGCTTGATGAGTTGCATGGATGTCGTCTTTTTACTAAGATTAATTTAAAATTGGGTTATCATCAAATTCGCATGCATATTGGGATGAGTGGAAAACAGCTTTTAAAACAAAGTATGCTTTTTATGAATGGTTGGTTATGCCTTTTAGATTAACTAATGCACCACGTACCTTCATGAGACTAATGAACCATGTCTAACGAGAATACTGAGGTAAGTTTGTAGTTGTTTACTTTGATGACATCCTTGTTTACTCTAAATTTTTAGATGATCACATTACTCATGTACACAATGTTTTGACTACTTTAAGAAACGAATATTTGTATGTAAATTTAAAGAAATGTAGCTTTTGCATGGAAAAAGTTAACTTTCTTGGGTTTGTAGTTTCATCTAATGGTGTTGGTGTTGAGGTTGATGAGGAAAAAGTGAAGGCTATAAAAGATTGACCTATACCTCAAAGTGTAAGTGAGGTAAGTATTTTTCATAGTCTTGCAAGTTTCTACCGTAGGTTCATTAAGAATTTTCAGTATTCTTTATATGGGAAAAAGATCAAGAACTTGCTTTCAACACTTTGAAAGAAAAATTGAGTTCTACTCCTTTTCTTGCATTACTTAATTTTCAGTCAACTTTTGAAACGGAAGGTGATGCTAGTGGAGTAGGGATAGGTGCTCTATTAATGCAAAATCTAAGAATTTTAACGTTCTTTAGTGAGAAGTTGACTGATGTATCTTTGAGGTATCCAACTTATAACAAAGAGCTTTATGCTTTGGTTCGTGCATTGCAAACATGGCAACATTACCTTTGGCATAAGGAGTTCGTTATTCATATGATTCATGAAAGTTTAAAAGCATTTGAGAGCACAAAGCAACTCAATAGACGACATGCTAAGTGGTCAGAATTTATTGAAACATTCCCTTACGTCATCAAATATAAACAAGGTAAGGAGAACATTGTTGCAGATGCTTTATCACAAAGGTATGTCCTTCTCAATACTTTGAATGCTAATTTGTTGGGTTTTGAACACATAAAGGAGTTGTATCAACATGACATGTTCTTTGCTCCTTTTGTTGAATCTTGTGAAAAATGACTCATTGTGGATAATTACTTTTTGTTAGATGGATTTTTGGTCCGGAAAGGCAAACTTTGCTTACCATCTTTTTCCATACGTGAGCTACTTGTGAGGGATGCTCATGGAGGTAGTTTAATGGCACACCATGGAGTTTCTAAAACTTATGTTATGCTCTTTGAAAAAAAAAATGGCCTAAAATAAGACATGATGTTAATAAAGTTTGTGCTCGTTGTTTAGCATGTAAACAAGCTAAGTCTAGGTTTCAACCACATGGTTTATACTCCCCATTACGTGTTCCTAATAGTCTTTGGATTGATATATCAATTGATTTTGTTTTATGTTTACCTAGGACTAGGAAAGGATATGATAGCATCTCTGTTGTGGTTGATCGATTTAGTAAAATGGCTCATTGTATTCCTTGTCACAAAACTGATGATGCAAAACATATTGCTAACTTGTTCTTTAGTGAAGTTGTATGATTGCATGGCATGGCATTCCTAAAAGCATTGTTAGTGATCGTGATGTAAAATTTTTAAGCCATTTTTGGCGTGTTTTATGGGGTAAGTTAGGAACTAAGCTAGTATATTCAATTACTTGTCATTCTCAAATGTATGGACAAACTGAAGTTGTTAACAGAACCATGACTATTCTGGTTAGGGCTATTATTGATAAGAATCTTATAACTTGGGAGCATTGTTTGCCATTTATAGAATTTGCATATAATATGGTTTCATAGCACTACTAAATGCACACCTTTTGAAACTGTTTATGGCTTTAATCCCTTAACCCCCATTGACTTGTTACCTATGCCGTCAAAAGAGTTTGTAAATTTAGATGCAAATGCCAGGGTTGAGTTTGTTCATAAACTGCACAAGCAAGTAAAAGAACAAATTGAGAAGCAAAATTCCAAGGTTGCCACCCAAATTAATAAAGGACGCAAGATTGTCATCTTCAAGCCAGGAGATAAGGGTTTGGGTGCATTTCCAAAAAGAAAGATTTTCTACTCAAAGAAAATCTAAGCTTTTACCATGAGGAGGTTGACCTTTTCAAGTTCTTGAGCGTATCAACGACAATGCTTATAAAATTGATTTACCAAGTAAGTATGGTGTTAGTGCAACTTTTAATGTTGTTGATTTGAGTCCTTTTGATGTAGGTGATGGCTGGGATTCAAGGACGAATTCTTCTCAAGAGGGGGAGAATGATATGAACCACGACCAAAGAATTTTCATATCCCAAGGTCCAATTACAAGGACGAGAGCCAAGAAGCTACAACAAACCTTGTAACTTATATTCAACCGATGGTGAGCTCATCAAAGGAAATTCTAGAAATCGTTGGAGACCTCTCTTATATGTTGTGCAAAGTTGAGCATCAAGAAAGAGATGCATTAAATGCACTTTAAGTTGCATTTAATGAACTCCGCTCAATTCATGGACTAGAAATTCAGGAACTAGTCCAAGGATGACTAATAAGCACATTTCATTCATTGCACTATTTAATTATAATTTAAATATTTGTTTGTGATATTTAAGCTAGTTTTTAATTTAGGAGTTAAGGTTAGATTGTACCCACCAACTTCTTTTGTGTAAAGACTATATAAGCCTTCTTTTCTTTGATGAGATCACATTTTGGAATTAAAAAAAATAGAATTTCTATTTTTTAGGTTTGATGAGAGCATGTTAGAGTTATTTAAGCGGTATTGATCAAAGCTCTTGTGGAGTGATTCGAATCATGAGTTTAGAAACGAGGTTCCATACTTTTCCTTTGGTTGATTCCATATCACTTTGAGAAGTTAAAATCTACAAATTTCTTATTATCATTTGATATTCAAATCACGAGTTTAGAAACGAGGTTCCATATTTTTCCTTCTGTTTGAAAAGTAAAAATCTACAAATTTCTTATTATCATTTGATAAATTAATGATGCTTTTGACCCAAGCCCACGACGATAGTAGATATTATCCACTATCTGTGAGGTTGATGCCAGTATCTAATGCAACATGCGCTTGGACTATTACAAATGATATCAGAGCAAGTCACTAGGCAATGTGCCAGTGAGGATGCTTGGCTCTCAGAAAGGTTGGATAAATAGATCACACGTCGATTAGAGAGGTGAAGAAACATTTCTTACAGGGGTCTGAAAACCTCTCCTTAGTAGATGCTGTTTAAAACCGTGAGGCTGACAGCGATACGTAAGGAACGAAACTATTCAATATCAACTAGTGGTGGACTTGGATTGTAACAAATGATTGGCTGGAATAGCTCAGTTGGTTAGAGTGTGTGGCTATTAACCACAAGGTCGGAGGTCATCAAACCCTTCTTCTAACGATGGGAATGAAGCCATAACTTATAACGATGTTTGTTCTTCTCCCTAGTAGAAATCTCCAATCAACTTGGTTTTGTGACGTGGCATGTTAGAGAACTAACTAGAACTTTGATATATTCTCAAAATTTGAAGTTTTAAAAATCATGTTTTCACCCTTCTAAAACTCCAAAACTCAGTGAGTTCAATTGATGTCCACAATGGTACTTTTCTTCCATGACTTAACTTTGAAAAGTTCAAATCTACCAAGTTTTTATATGGGTAAACTAATGAACTTTCAACCTAAGCCCCCCAATACTATTATTGATTTGAGGAGAATGAAGCATTCTTGTAAGGGTGTGTAAACCAAATATTGATTCTCATATTTATGCAAATATTTTACATTTTCATTTATCATAAAATCATTTGTCGCAAGATTTAGAATAGTTGACCGGCCATGTGTGGGTCACGAGAAACAATGTTTCAACACAAGGGGGAATAGATGGACATGAAAGGACCCAATGCAGTAAAGTCTTGTTCTCAAACCTTCCTCTTCGTCAACGGTGTAAATCCCATGCACTTATTTTAGATCTCATATCGAATAGCTTAGGTTTTAAACTAGAAAATAAAATTTCAAGAATTGAGCATGTGTTAATGTGATGTTAATTTAAGATTAGAAATTGACTATGGAGTACGGTCTACATGTTATAGGAATTTAGATCTTTGGATTAGAACTTTGATATCAAAATTATGACACGTCTACTCTAATGGTTGACTTGACTGTATTTTCAATCTTCGGGTTAGAGAAATATTGATAATTATGAAAAAAAATAAAACTAAATATAAAAGTTGGCTAATGTTTTAGTAAATTACTATGCAAGAATAATTAAAACTTAGCCAAAATCGACTTGAAATAGGTCCAAAAACTAAAAGCAAATGCAAAAAACTAAGGAAAGCGTTGAAATAGTTGAAATTTAAGCTTAAAACTGAACCTCAGCCTCGGAAATTAGCACAACCCAAACCATAGGTTCGTATCTGAAGCTAGGTTCGAAAATCCAAATCCACTAGTATTTTAGCCCTTAGACACGCCCTCAGCCAACTTGACCCAAGCCCAACTTCCATGACCCATCATCTTCTTAGCCCAACACGTGTCAGCGCATGCCCAAACTTCAATCTAGCCTTGCATAGCTTCACCTCAATCCACGTCGTGCAGCTGTTAGCCCGTCACCACTCAGGACCAAGAACAAACCCTACAAAAAATACCACTTTTAATAGCTTTTAATAAGAACAATGTATGTAAAGGTCTATAAAACGCATACGTATTCCCTAGGCATCAATGAACACCAGCCCGTCGTGCATCAATGACCCACCAGGTATGCTTGTATACGTATTCTTTGGGCTAACTTGATCGGACACCACACATTACACGTCAACAAACGCATTAGAAAAGAAAAGGCCCGCGTGATATCATGACAACTATAAGTATCAAAGATATGCATCTGTACTAGTATAACATAATAGGAAGATATCCCGATGCACATGACATACATACAAGCATGAGGTCCCATGCTTTTCATTCATAACATAACATTTATTTCATTTCCTTTCTCCTTTCGTTCATAACATATTTCATTTTTGCATCATGTATACATGAAAAACTTCACGTAATCCATCACATAACTTTACATGGTAAGACATAACATTTCGCACATGACATTTCATTTCATTCATAATATAGTGTAATGGACATCACATGCATACATAATATGCATCAATGACAATACAAAGAACATATAAGCATCACATAATTAAAATGGTACATGCAAGAGCCACATGACATGCACCATTATACATCAATCAATTAGCAACTAAAATCGTAATGGCCTTTGCCGAAGTTACTAATTGTTCGAAAGTCACCTCAAAAATATATTCCAATGCTTAATTCTCACATATATCAATTCATATGACATTCTTAGGTCATATAAGCATCTTAACCTTGCTAAACAAGACGATTAATTCCAATATACGCCCTGAAACTAACTAAAATGTGATAAATAAGAGTCTTACCGACCTTAAATGCCTTAAATAAGGTAAAAAATGACTTCAGGAGTTACAAAGACTCAATAATTAATACAAAATCCTTATTAAACACGTCTTGACTCGTAAAGTTACAAAGAACCAACTCCGAGTTCAAAGCAACAAGAACCAAAGACTAGGGCGAAAATACTATCGACTAGTCGAAGTTATCCACAAGGTTGAGAAGGTATCGTATAGGATTCAACTACTCTCATATATGCAGACTATCCCTTTTGTTCACGTTAGTAACTTGAAACGTTACTATCTCAACCAAAAAGACATCAAGCACAAGGAGGTGGTATGACCTCACGCAAAGACGAAAAATTTCCATGCCAAGAAAGTAGAACAGACACCAACTAAGAGGACGCGAAGAGTCAACAAATCGAGAAGTGGGTTTCAATAGTTCCTATCATATTGGAAGAGAACTGTTAATACTAAGATGAGTGGGAAGTGCATCCATGGACTTGAAGTCAACCTCATCCAATGAGACTGAGTTTGTTAAGAGTCGATTGTCAAAGACGTCAGCCAATTAAGTGAGGGGTCATACTTGTTCAAGGCGTGTTGCCAATGGACGCATGTTAGATATCCTGGTCATGCTTGTCTAGGACTTTTTGTTCATGGGCGTATGCCTGTTCCAAACCTTTTTTTTTACTTTTTTCATGTTAGATTATTTGGGAGTTTTGATCTGAGTTTTTTTAAGTGTGGATCTAAAAGTGATGCTACGCAAGTTTTATGAAAAAACTTTGAAAAGATTCAAGCTGAAAGTTGGTATACCAGTGGAGCCCCATGTTACGATAAGAACATGTAATCGTCCAATTTTAGTTGTGAATATATTTTTATGTAATTGATTTAAAATTTTAAGAAAAATGTATTTTTATAGACGGAGCAAAGCTATACGATTTTGGTGAAGGAACCAAGCCGATCTGAGTTTTTATGAGAAGTTATGACTGTAACTATTCGATTTTGAAAAAAAAAATAGCATTTAATCTCAGCGGAAATCACATAATTTTCGGCTAGGCATTTATTTCATATTCAAAACTATTCCCCAACCCCTTTAAATTTTTCTATGCTCAAACCTCCCAACTGTTATTCGATCGTTTTGTTTTCTGTATTTTTCAACCGAGATCGAGAAAGAAAATAGAGAGGGGTGTTAGATAAAACCTGAGTTTTACCGTTTTTCTTATTCACACGATTTCAGAAAATCGTCAGTTTGACCATTTGACAAATCAGGTCGAATGGATCACCATAGTTTTAGACTGAAATTTTGTACGGAGTGACACAGATTTAGTTGGCCACTCTCAGAATCCTTTTTACGATCGGTGTATATCATTGCAGAGGAGCCAACCTATCAACAAACAAGTTGAATAGCTCAAGTGGTTAGAGCTTTGACCTAACATCACTAAGGTCATAGGTTCGAGTAGAAGAAAATGCGAAGTGTAAAAACACACACATTGTGGGGCCCATCTCGGGCAGGCTCACTCACTCCTCCACGTTGTCGCCGTGTGGCAACATCTCCATCATCGTCGCCACGAAGAGGCCGACGCCGTGATGACGGGCGTCAAAGTTATCGTAACACGATTGCCGTTGTTCAGTATCCAATATTGACAAAGTCCAATTATAACGAATGGATCTTGTTGATGCGCGTCAACCTACAGGCGCAAGGGTTATGGCATGCTGTTGAGCCAGAGGAAGGAGAAACGATCTGTGCCCCCAGAGGGGAGATGCTGACATCTCTCTCCACCAAGCGCACCTGATGTCCATCACCGCCGCCACGAAGAGGCCGACGCCGTGATGACGGGCGTCAAAGTTATCGTTGAGCGAGTGATCAGGGAGACAACGATTGTCGTTGTTCAGTATCCAATATTGACAAAGTCCAATTATAACGAATGGATCTTGTTGATGCGCGTCAACCTACAGGCGCAAGGGTTATGGACTGCTGTTGAGCCAGAGGAAGGAGAAACGATCTGTGCCCCCAGAGGGGAGATGCTGGCATCTATCTCCACCAAGTGCACCGCGCGATCGGCCTGGGAGGGAATCAAATCGCGTCGGGTCGGTGTACAGCGAGTGCGGGAATCCAACATCGAGCAGTTGCGGAAGGAGCTCTCGGAGATCCACTTTTAAGGATGGTGAATCCGTCGATGATTTTTCAATGCGGATCTCGGGGCTCGCCAACAACATCACCACACTCGGTGGCAGCATCAGCGAGACAGAAATCGTGAAGCATTAGCGAGACAGAAATCGTGAAGAAGATGCTGCAGGTTGTGTCCCTGATCACCTCGAGCAAGTTGCGATTTCAATCGAGACATTGCTTGACGTGAACGACCTAACGGTAGAAGAGGTGACTGGAAGACCGCGTAACTTCGAGCAGCAGAAGACTGCGTAACGTCGAGCAGCAGAAGAAAAATACCATTTCAACTGTCGACAAGGGGGGTCGTCTACTCCTCACTGAGGAGGAATGGCTTGCACGTCTAAAGTTCCGTGACAACTCCGGCGAGAGCAACAGGTCCTCCTCCAGCCGCAAAGACGGTAAGAAGCCATGGATCTCCCACGGGCGCATGCGCGGGAAAGATGGGAATCAAAAGAAGGAGTCGACCAATGGCAGGCCAATCTGCTCGAACTGTGGGAAGAGAGGACACCTAAGCAGGAATTGCTGGAGCAAGCTTAGGAACAAGGAGAAGGCCGAAAAGGCCCATGTGGCTCAATCTGAGGAGGACGAGCCAGCTCTCTTCATGGTAAGTGCATGTGTCCCCATTGTCGATTCCAAATCCACGGAAATGGAGGTAATCAACAACGAAGTTGAACTCGAGAAAGAGCTCCAGCTGGGCGTAGCAAAGGTGGCACCAGCTAGGGAGCCAATTCAACTGGAGGAGGAGCGAGTGTTCGCTCAGATCAGCGAGCGGGACGAGCAACACAAGGACCAGCGATGGATCCTAGACACAGGGGCAACAAACCATATGACCGGGGCTAGATCTGCATTCTCCGAACTCGACTCGGGGATCCGCGGGACGGTGAAATTCGGCGACGGATCCGTCGTCGAGATCGAAGGACGCAGCACCATCCTCTATTCGCCAGCAAGGGAGGCGAGCATCGCAAGCTGACCGACGTCTACTTCATCCCGAGGCTCAAGGCTAACCTTGTGAGCCTGGGTCAACTCGATGAGACAGGCTGTTTCATCTCCATCGAGCGCAGATTACTCAAAATTTGCGATAATCAACGACGGCTGCTCACACAGGCAAGGCGCACGACAAACCGTCTTTACATCCTGGAGTTACAGATAGAGCAACCTGTCAGTCTCTCGGCCAAGACCGAAGAGGTATCTTGGAGGTGGCACGCAAGGTACGGGCATTTAAACTTTCCTGCTCTAGAAAAACTACAGAAGGAGGAGTTAGTGCACGGTTTGCCAGCAATCAAAGGCGTGAACAAGCTGTGCGACAGGTGCCTCATCGGCAAACAGAGGCGCACACCCTTTCCGTCTCGAACATCCTATCGAGCCGATGAGCCGTTGGAGCTTGTACACAGCGATATTTGCGGGCCCATCAAGCCGGCGACCCCAGGCGGTAAGAGTCTCTTCCTCCTGTTAGTCGATGACAAAAGCCGCTTCATGTGGCTGACCCTGCTGCAAGCGAAAAGTGAGGCGGCAGAGGCGGTTAAGTGCATTAAAGCGCGAGCGGAGGCCGAATGTGAGAAGAAGATGCGAGTGCTGCGCACAGACCGAGGCGGAGAATTCACCTCGACAAGTTTCGGTAAGTACTGTGACGAAAACGGCATACAACGGCACCTAACGGCGCCCTACTCCCCCCAACAGAATGGAGTGGTGGAGCGCCAGAATCAGACCATCGTCGAGACAGCAAGGTCATTGTTGGTGACAGCCGGGATGCCCGGGAGATTCTAGGGAGAGGCAGTAATGACGGCCGTCTATCTCCTCAATCGGTCACCAACCCGAAGCCTTGACGGGAAGACACCATATGAGGCCTGGTACAACAAAAAACCAGCGGTACATCATTTTCGCGTGTTCGGCTGCGTCGCATACATGAAGGTAACACGTCCCCACCTCGCCAAGCTCGATCCTAGGGGGCTGAAGGTCGTTTTTATCGGCTATGAACCCGAGAGCAAGGCGTACAGACTATATGATCCTGTAGGGGGGCGAGCTCACGTGTCTCGCGACGTCGTCTTCGACGAAAGCACCTTCTGGCAGTGGAATGACGTGATCGAGGCAGACCATAATCCAAATCAATTTACGGTGAAGTACCTCGTCACCGAGCCGGAAGAAGGAGGAGCCCAGCATCAGCAGCCGTCACCACCGCCAGCAGGTGCAACCCCTGAACCAGTCGAATTCGCAACACCACGGACTGCGGATTCGACGCTGGATGCCGATCACGATACTGATCTGGAGGCCAGGTACCGGAGGATGGACGACCTAGTAGGAGGAGGTGAACCACCTAGACTGGTAGTGCGCGAGCTCGAAGAAGTGGCCGAACTACATGCCATCAGTGCAGATGAACAGAACACCTTCGCCGAAGTAGAAAAGAACCCGTGCTGGCTGAAGGCAATGCAGGAGGAGATGACATCCATCACCGAAAATCAGACGTGGAGTCTGAAGGATATGCCGCCGGGACACCAAGCCATAGGGCTCAAATGGGTCTTCAAACTGAAGCGCAACGAAAAAGGAGAAGTTGTGAAACACAAGGCCTGTCTGGTGGCGAAGGGCTACGTCCAGAAGCAAGGAGTGGACTTCGAAGAGGTATTTGCGCCAGTGGCAAGGTTAGAATCCGTTCGTTTCTTACTTGCAATTGCAACACATTACTCTTGGGAGGTTCACCATATGGACGTAAAGTCTGCTTTCCTTAACGGAGAGCTGAAGAAGACTGTTTATGTCCGACAACCACCTGGCTTCCTGGATAACAACAACCCCAATAAAGTATTACGCCTGCACAAGGCACTCTACGGACTTCGACAAGCTCCACGAGCCTGGAACGCGAAGCTCGACAGTACCTTACTGTCACTGAAATTCAAACGTTGCGCCTCTGAGCATGGCATGTACACGCACGGCCATGACAAGAAGCGACTAATCGTGGGAGTGTACGTCGACGACCTCATAATCACTGAAGGTGACATGGAAGTCCTCGGAAGGTTCAAAAAGGAGATGTCGAAAAACTTCGAGATGAGCGATCTCGGCGTGCTCAGCTACTATCTCGGCATCGAAGTGCAACAGAATTCTACCGGCATCTCCATCTGCCAAAGTGCATACGCAAAGAAGCTGCTGGACACAACTGGACTTGTGGACAATAATCCTACAAGGACGCCAATGGAGGCCCGACTCCAACTAAGGAAGGCTGGCACTACGACGACAGTCGACTCCACCAATTACCGCAGCATTGTCGGGAGTCTGCGCTATCTGGTAAACTCTCGTCCTGATCTTGCTTATTCTGTTGGATATGTGAGCCGGCTCATGGAAGCACCTAGGGAGGAGCATTTAGTGGCTGTCAAGCGCATCCTGCGCTATGTAGCCGGAACCAGAGGCTGGGGTGTAAGATACTACGCAGGGAGCGGAAAGGAGAAACTCAAGCTAGTTGGCTACAGTGATAGTGACATGGCCGGTGACGTTGATGATCGTAAGAGCACTAGCGGAATGATCTACTTTCTCTCAGGCGGCGCAATCTGCTGGCAATCAACAAAACAGAAGGTAGTTGCTTTGTCTTCCTGTGAAGCAGAATACATCGCCGCTTCGATGGCAGCAACACAAGGGATCTGGCTTGCGCGACTAATGGAAGAACTCATCGGGAGAGAAAGTGATCCACCAATGCTATACGTAGACAACAAAGCTACGATCTCCCTGTTCAAAAATCCAGTTTTGCATGAACGAAGCAAGCACATAGAAATCAGATTCCACTACATTCGAGAATGTGCAGATCGAGGGCTCATCAAAATTGATTACATCCGAACAGAAGAACAACTTGGAGACATCTTCACCAAGTCCCTGGCGCGGGTGAAATTTGAAGAACTACGCTCAAAGATCGGAGTTCAAATAGTAAGGTAGATATACTACAGGTTTTAGGAGGAGATTGTTAGATAAAACCTGAGTTTTACCGTTTTTCTTATTCACACGATTTCAGAAAATCGTCAGTTTGACCATTTGACAAATCATGTCGAATGGATCACCATAGTTTTAGACTGAAATTTTGTAGGGAGTGGCACAGATTTAGTTGGCCACTCTCAGCCAATTTTAGAATCCTTTTTACTTTAAATAGGATATTTGTTGAGAAAATAAAACAACCTTAACGCAGTCAGAGTTATTTTTCTCTCTTCTTTTTGTTACGCATTTTCCCAATTTCCTCTCACCGAAATTCTGTGAAAACCAACAAGGGGTTTGAGAAGAAAATTGTGGGTTTCTTCTTTGCGCATTTTTGAGGTTAAAAACATAAGGGTATTTCGAAAGTGTTGTATTAATCTCCGGAAGGCAAACCTTGTGCAAGCATGAAAGAATGTCATTAGAATCATTAGTATTCTCGCCGGAAAATAGAGAATGGAATCGCAAGGATTTTCGATTTGTTTACGGGTGAAGAAGATGGGTTGACAGGCCTGTTATTCGGATTCGTATTCATGTTTCAAACCCACGGCTCCATCTTCGGCCCACAAGTTCCAAGCCCAATCTGCAGCCCTCCAATTTCCTAGAAATTACGGCCTAAACACAAAACCATTTGTTTTTAGTCTAATGTCAAGCAACTCATACACGCGACCAAGAACCTAAGTTTGTGACCTGACAGCCGTGTTGTCCTCTGCGCATGCGTGCGTGTAATCTCGACTCAACTCAACGATTCTCGGCTGGACTTCAACATGTCATCGACTCGATTTCATTGTTTCATGAGGCTCAACTACGCCGCGTACATGAAGATCACACATCCCCACCTTGCCAAGCTCAATCTCAAGGGGTTGAAGGTCGTCTTCATCGGCTACGAACCTGGGAGCAAGACATAAAGGCTCTATGATCCTGTGGGGGAAAGAGCTCACGTGTCGCGCGACGTTGTCTTCAACGAGAACACTTTCTGGCAGTGAGCGACGTGGTCAAGACAGACCAGAACCTAGAACAATTCACAGTGGAGTATTTCGTTAACGAGTTGGGAGAAGGAGGAGGGCAACACCCGGCACTCTCACTGCTACCAACAGCTGCACTGGGCACGCCTACACCAACTCCAGCCGCAACTCCTGATGTGCCCCCGAAACCAGTGGAGTTCGCAACACCGCAGATTGCAGATTTGAAGCTAGATGCCGATCACGATGATGGTCTGACGGCCAGGTACCGAAATATTGAAGACCTACTAGAAGAGGTGTCAAATTACATGCCATCAGCGCGGATGCAACTATTGAAAATAAATTCTCGCTCTGATACTAATTTGTTGAAATAACACTCACGAACTGAGAAGGAGATGTCGAGAGGGGAGAGACAAGGAGACAAACAATTCTGAAAAACATTTTTCTATTGGTTTTTACTTCTTGTTCTCTTTTCTATTGGTATTTGCTTTATTTTTTTTTTTTTGGCTATTGCATGTGCTATCATTTTCTAACTTGCTGTTTTTTAAATAGTGGTTTTTCATTTTTTGTTGCCTTCTCTTTCTCCAACTCAATTTCAAAAACTTACTAAAATTAACAAAATTAAAAACTCCCTTTTCATTTACTTATATTCACAACAAAACTCCTCATAAACTTGAATGGTCTGTTCAATGTTCAATGATTCCACCTACCCCATTTTCATTTTTTTAGCTCAGTCGTGTTTCTTCAATTTCCTCTCCTTGTCCTCAAATAGGAAACTGAGTTTGTCCTTCTCTGATGAGACTTCATTTGGAGCTTCTTGAGAACAGTCCATTTGAGACACCAACTCATCATTTTTCCTGTTCTTAGTCACGCTCGACTCAGACGTCATAGCTTCATTCAGTTTACTCAATTTCCTTCGCAGTCTACGACATTTTCAACTTCCATTTTTGCTTCCTCCATTTTGACTTTATCACGAGTGAGTATCTCAATCATGTGTCGAAAATTCACTGCCTCCTGTTGGACTCGATTCAGGTTCACGTCGAGTGAGACTCTCTGTTGAGTCAGCATCTTTATATCTTTCTCCTCCCTCACTAGCTCATCCACAGGAGCATCAATCTTCATTAACAAGCCATTCTCTTTCTCCACACCTTCTTCAACTTTCTTCACGATTGAGAGATTACCTTCCCATTCTCTTCCTTCTCAGCAACTTCCTTCTCTAACTTTTCAACCTTCATTTAACTCTTTCTTTTCTTCTTCCATTCTCATCCTCTCTCTTCCTCAAATTTCTTTTCTGGCCATTGGAGCTCTCTCTCTTCGAGCTCAGACTCTATGTTATCTGGTTGTTCATCTTTCTTCGATTTTCTCGTCTCCGCTATCAGAATTTCACATCCGCTGCGCATCACCTCATTTTCAAGAGTTAGCACCATCTCACAACTATCACCAGCGTCTTTCACGTTGTCGTGTCCTTTTGTGCTCAACTCTTCATTTTGGTACATCAAGAGAATGCCTCCGTTTTTTGCGTCATCCAAGGCTAGGTTGATAATTTCTTCCACCTTTTCCTTGGCTCGACAATCTCTTGCATAATGACCCATTTTGCCACAATAGTAACATCCGTCGGAGTTACAATTATGTGCATAGTTGCCATATTTTTACATTTGTAACACTGGATGTTGGAGTTATATCCTTGACTGCGTTCTTAATTATGTCCTCTTCCACGCCAATTTGCTTGGCTAGACTGTCTCTTCTCCTTATAATTTTCTTCATTTCTGCTGTATTGACCACCTCGACCATTTTCGCGACTTTCTCAACCTCTACCTTGAATATTTTGAGAGTAGAGTACCTTTTCATCCTTTCTTTATGCCTTAGTCTGAAGCACTTGATCGAGTGTCTCCTCCTTCTTTTTCTTACGTTGATGTGGCCGGTTCAGTTGAACCGGCCATGTCGACCCAAAACTCGATATTCCCTCGGTCTTTCTCATTTTTAACTCCCTTCTAGACTGGTTCTTACAAAAATCTTTATGGTTCCAAAAACTAGACACAATAAGGAGTCTATGTAAGGAAATTTGAGGTTATTCGGATATCGGAAGCTCAAGAACGAAGGTCCCGAACGTTGATGATGAGGAAAGTAGCCATCTTGAACTTTTTGTTAAGAAATACTTGTAGGAATCACTTGGATTTCCATATGAACCCTAAACCAAGTATGACTTAAAGATATATAAAAGAAAAACTCAAAGAACTGTGAGTTAAGGCCCTAAACCGATCAAATTGCTTGTGAATTAGGTAACACTAAAATAACTCACTAAATGAACTTAGATTCCTATGAAACTTCAATACTTAGCATATTATAGCATGTTGAGGTTATATATGAAATTTGGTAGTCATTGGATAAGGATAAGTAGGTAAACTACGAAACGGTGCAAAATGACCATAATGTCCCTAAGGATATCTACCTATAGTTCATGACCTCCAAATACTATGAAACTCTGAATTATATCTTATTTTATGATGCTTGATGATGTGGTGAATATTGAAAACCATTGTCACTCGGTAAGTAGCAAAACCAAGAATTAGGGGTAAAATGAACAAAACGCCCCTAGGACTACTTATGATAATTCAAGGTCTATACGTCTTCAAATGATTTGATACTTCTTATAAGGTCTATTCTTAAGGACATGAGGATATATTTGAGATTTCAAGTTGATTGGAGCGGAACCTAAACCAAGTCAGGACCCAAGAAACACCACAAGAATTAAGACTCTTCTAGAACCCTCTAAAGAAATTCTAGGAATTTATGACCTTCTAGAACGACTCACGCTAAGATGGGTTCATATAGTTACAAATGAAAGTTACAACTTACCCCTCAAGGAATTATGGACCTTAAAAACTTACAAGATTGAGAACCAAGAACAACATCACACAAGCTTTACTAGGTACCACTCAAGGACGAGAGACCAAGGTCCCCAAACTCAGAAACTCAAGAATGCTAGGTAATACTCTAATCATGTACGAAGTGACCTGTGACCTCCCACCAAGCGGTGTTTTCTAAAGCCCAAGAATTCCTCTTCTAGGTAGGATGCCATGCACCATGTTTCCTTTGTAGGATGTCATGTTTGGCCTCATGTTTCCTTCACCTAGATGAGATGTCTTGTACCATGTTATGGGTACCCAAAAGATTTCCAGGATGCCATGTTCATGTACGCACCGACCACGTGACCTTTATGGTCTATCATGGGGAGTAATCTAGAGCCACGGAGGAACAAGAAGAGAGTACGTTACCTTAACCAAGAATCAAGAACCTCCTAAGACCTCCCACGGTACAACATGCTTATGACTTAGACTATGTTGCTTGGAATGCATGAAGCCTTGAGCGTAGGTATTCAGATTGTATTAAAGGGCAAGCCCTTGATGTAGGATTAGACTACATCACTTGGAACGTAAGATGCATTGGAGGTAGGTTTTCAAAATATGCCGCTTGGAACACATGAAGCCTTGGGCATAGGTTAGAAGACTGTATCAAAGGGCAATCCCTAAGATGCAGGTTAAGACTATGTCACTTGGAACACATGAAGCCTTGGAGACGTATGTTAAGGCTGTGTCGCTTGGAACGCATGAAGCCTTGGACACAGGATTGTCAAGTGCATGGCTAGGGCTGTAAATCCTAGGGGGAGTGTCTTGGAGAACGAATCAAGAACCAAGAAAGTATAACGAATAAGAGAAAGATCAAAGACTAGAACATGAATCAAGATCCTAATTTTAAGGACAAAAACTAAGAACCATGGTACTAAGGCCCTTAAAGAATAACTAAGGTTTAACAATCCAGGGACCAAGCTCCTCAGGATAGATCATGATAAGGACCCCAAGTAAAGAACAAGAAGTCGAGGGCCTAAGTACTTACCACAAGAACAAGAACAAGAACAAGAACAAGAACAAGAACAAGAACAAGAACAAGACAAGAACCAAGAATGTGGTACCCTAGCATATCAAGGACATGATTAAGAGCCTACAAGTAGGCTACTTACTAAGTTTTTGTACCCATTCCTTATTCTCCATTTTTTTAGGTAATAAGCAGCTAATCGAGGTGGGGAGCAGGTTCCAAAGACTATTCTCACCCGTCGTCCTCAACCCTTTTGTCTTAAAATATTTTGTGTCTATTCCTTATTTTGTGTTTTAAGTACTATATTGTGCTTTAAATACTTATGTATAAACTTTATTTTGATATAATGTAAATATAATGTTTTAAATTCCTTTGTTTTATTTCGCGAAAAAATTACCCATCTTTTAGAGTCATCGAGTCAGTCCGGTCCTTACAGCTTTGTTCCCCTCTCTAACGATGTGGGATCTCATGCTATTATTCAATCATACATTGATATTTTACTTACTTATAAGCACTAATGTACTTTGTCAAATTATATTTTACTTATAAGCACTAATGTACTTTGTCAAATTAATACCAATTAGTTCAACTATATATCAAGTATCATTCAACCACATGAACCCTCCTAGTTTAGAAATAGTTCTATATGCTAATAGTTACTACCATGCTTAAATAAATGAACTTTCAAGTCTAATTTATAAATATAACTGAAACATAAACTTCAATTAACTTTATACGAACCCTTTGTAATATAACATGTGTTAACACGTCAAATTTGTCTATTAAACCATATAACATATATAAATTAAATATCAATTTATAAACATGTTTAATCTACCAGCAATACTTAAATGGAGAAATCTATAAGTAATACTTAAATGGAGAAATCCAAATAGTTAGGGCAATCTAAATTTGATTCTAAGCTATTTTCTTCTTTTAAATTTTTCAATATCTTCCAATTAGTTTCTAAAATAAAAAATTTTAATAGTTGCATTTTAACTCAAAAAAATGGCAAAATAAAGATGTCAAACTGAATCAAAATAGATAAAAATAGTCCAATTGGTCGGATTCAATTCAACCATGGTTATTCAACCTCCATTTTCACAAAATGGTGGTTGGAGGTGTCATTTTACTTCAATTTCAATTTTTCATATCATCAAGCTCAATTCTATCCTTAGTTGATGCCTTCAACAAAAGTATAGTGTTCATCTAAATGAATTTAATGAGATAATAATCCAGAAAAATTATTGACTCTCCCAGTAGAATTTTTTGGAGTACATTTTAGAAGATAAAAATAGCCTAAAATCATTTTTGTAAGGCTAAAACCCAAACCCCAATTAATTTTTCTAATTTTTTTAAAGTCATCTTTTATTCACGAATGTTAGAGGCTGAATTTCAAAATGATAGAGAAGGAAAAAAATGCTTTGCAAATTCGTAAGAACTCACATAACAGCATAAAAGAAAATAGTCCAAACTTAAAAAAACGGTTGAAAGTTATAATTCACATTCTTTCCCTTCCCTTTTTAATCATAAATGATTGTTTCAAAATTCCATTTTAAATAATTTTTTTAGAAAACCCAAAAAGTAGCAATCTCCCTTCAACACAAAACTTTGTCAACCAATGTCAAGGAAAGAGCTAAGCTTGTTTCGAATAGCGCACAAGAGCTAGGCTTGTTTCACGTGACCTAGGTCACTATATTTTTAGTAGACCGAGCATCTTAGAATCATGAGCGAGTTACGTAGACCTTTGTGCTCCGAGAAATTGGATTAGCCTTAAAAAGCTAGTCTTGAGCGACGTAGAAATATGAGATGTGATTTAAATTTCTTAGATACCCTACGAACCATGTAAATCTCCACTACGCCTAAGAAAATTTAAGACAGCTTACAAGTCCATTACCAGGGTGAACAATGTCACTAAAGCCCTACCACCTCCTATTCCCTCTACTCCTCCGTTGCACTATTCAACAACTTAGAACGAACCTAGTAGTGCGCCAACCTATTCACTATTGTGACAATGCAAGCTGACTAATTCTGAGAATTAAAAATTAGTTCACCCTAGAGATGAGTTCTTATAAGGGTGTGACCTGAGCTGCTTATTGTGAGATCTCACATTGATTTGAGAATAAGGGTGTGTAAACGTTTCTCTAGTATTAGATGCGTTTTAAAACTGTGAGGGTGTCTACGATATGTAACGGGCTAAAATAGACAATATCCGCTAGCAAGGAGATAGCAGACTTTGGACTTGAACTCACGCCCTCTTACAAAGACCAAAACTTGAGTCTAGCATCTTAGATCACTCAACCATCTTAACTACTAATGATGTGTTCCCAGATTGGTTTGAGAGGAGAGTTTAGCATTCCGTATATGAGTGTGTAAATGTCTCCATAGTGGACGCGTTTTAAAAGCGTGAGGCTGACGACGATACGTTACAGATTAAAATAGATAATATCTACTAACTGTTGGAGAGACGAACGAAACAATCCTAACAAACGGCGAAAACCTCTCTCTAATAGGTGCGTTTTAAAACTTTGAGGCTGACGACAATACCTAATGGGAAAAAATGGACAATGTCTGCTAGCAGTGCACTTGGACTTTTACGAATGATATTCGAGCTAGTCACTAGCGATACGCGAGTGAGAACGCTTGGCCCTCAAAAGTAGTGGATTGTGAGATCCCACATCAATTGGAGAGGTGAAGAAACATTTCTTACAACGGTCTGAAAACCTCTCTTTAAAAGATGTAGTTTAAAATCATGAGGGTGACAACGATACGTAACGAACGAAAGCAGACTGTTGGGTTTTATGTCCTAAAACACATAGTTTGTAAACAAAAACATATTTTGTTTTCACTAAAGTTATTATTGATGTTTATTCAGTAAAGACTGTTATGAAATAAAGTGAATGTTACGATCATTAATCTAAATTCAATAAACTAAGATCACTCTGGCTATAGTATGATTACTTGAACTATATGTAGAGACATAAGAGTGGATCAAGTTCAAGTATATAGTCAAAATGATCTATAGTATAGGGATAAGGTTGAGTACCTTATTCTGGGGACACTATGGATATGACCTACTTTTTTATATGATATAAACAATGTGATCACTAAATTATACATGTGGAGACATGTGAGTGGGGGCGTCCTATGCAATGAGTATTGCATAAGATCGGAGCATGAAGAAAACCACTCTCACTTTATAATGTCGTGTACAGTTGAGACTGATTTTTTCATTCGATGACCTAGGTAACTCGATCTTAATTCTGAGCTAACTATGAACTCTTGTTTATTCGGAATTATTCTTAGATTTGCATGGGTGATAGTGGCTCGAGTTTGCCGACTCAATAAGCCTCCCATTTCAGGGGTAAGACTGAGTGAATAGCTGGGGACATAGATTGTAACATGAAATTTACTCCTACTAGCTTTTAGGGATAATAAAGAGGTTGTTCCCTTAAGTACTCATTTCAAGTCTTGAACAAGGGGACCCACCCTCTCATTGGCCCGAGAGGTATTTGGTTTGGTGGTTGGACCACAAACCAATTGTTCATTAGCGGATCAGTAGGTCTCAAGGAATAAGAAGTAACTTTAGGGGTAAAACGGTAAATTGACCCAGCTCTAGTTACGAACAACCTATAAAGGATCGACTTACTAATCATGGTTATATCAAATGGACAGAAATATATCTATAATACTAGGCTATAGTGGAGTGTCCTAGTAGTTAACGATTGTTGGTTAACAAGGTTAATGAGTTTAGTCGATTAATCTCGGATCTTTGGAGCCCATGATCTATAGGTCCATTATGCCCCCTTGCTAGCTCATATCAAACTAAAACTTAGAATAGTGTGACGAGTGAGTTTGAAGTGTTCGAATTCAAATTAGGGAATATACGCTAAATATATACGATATATTTAACCGCATTGTGTTTTAATTATGAATTAAACAAAAAGAGAGAATTAAAGATAATTAAATAAGATTTAAATATTTTAATTATGAATAGGGATTCATAATCAATATATGCCGGAATTGATTGGGATTGACATTTTATTTAATGTTAAATATTAATTAAATTGTTTAATTAATCATTTAATATTTTTTTGATTTAAAATTAATTGTTGAATTAAAATAAAGAAAGTCAAAATGTTGACTTCACGAAAAACACATGTTTGAGTTAGTGGAATATTGAGTGTCAATATATGGTTTAACCAAACTTGCACGTTTGCCACATGATCCTATAAATTTGAGTGAAATTTTGAGTGTCAAAATTTGGTTTAACCAAAAATGCATGTTTGCCAAATAAACCCCACAAATTTGAGTGGAATCTTGAGTATCAAAATTTGGTTAACTCAAACTTGAATGTTTGTCCTATCAAATATGACTCTATAAATAGAGTGATAAGGTACATGGAATGTTTGCTTGAAAAGCTTTGAGAAAATCTCTCAAAACTCTCTCTTTACAAATACTAAATTTCAATCAAGTTTAGTCACTCACCGGATTCCACAATCCCATTCTAAGGCTGGAGAATAGTAGGGAAGACACTAGTGGTGGTTTGAAAATGGTTCCTGGAGAAAGAGGAATCTGAACTAGAACATGCTAGCTAATTTACCATAATTTATGTACTTAGAGTGCCTAAGATCCAAATTGCTTTTGCACATGTTATACTAACATCATAACAGACAATATCAACTAATGGTGGTCTTGGATTGAAAAAAATGAGTGGTTGGAATAGCTTAGTTGGTTAGAGCGTGTAGCTGTTAACCACAAGGTTGGAGGTTTAACTCGAACTTACAAATATTCTAAAAAATCATGTTTTGACACTTTTAAAAAACACTAGCGTGGCGGCGAGTCAATTGTGATATCCATGCTGCTTTCGACCCAAAGCCCACCCACCACACAACGGTAGTAGATTCTATCCACTTTGGCTCACATTTTGCCTCACAATAACATGAGATGTCAGAAGTGGGATTTAAACCCATGCCCGTTTACGAGGACCAAAACTTGAATTTGGCACCTTAGACCACCTGTTATCCTAACTCCAAATGATGTGTTCCCGGATTGATTTGAGAGGGGAGTTTAGCATTCTATATATGAGTGTGTAAATGTCTCCATAGTAGACGCGTTTTAAAATTGTGAGGCTGACGACGATACATCATGGATTAAAATAAATAATATCTACTAATTGTCAGAGAGACAAACGAAACAATCCTAACAAGTGACGAAAACCTCTCTCTAATAGGCGCGTTTTAAAACTGTGAGGCTGACAACAATACCTAATGGGAAAAAATGGACAATGTCTGCTAGCAGTGCACTTGGACATTTACGAATGATATCCGAGCTATTCATCGGCGATGCGCTAGTGAGGACGCTTGACCCTCAGAAGGGGTGGATTGTGAGATCCCACATCGATTGGAGAGGTGAAGAAACATTTCTTACAAGGGTCTGAAAACCTCTCCTTAGAAGATGCAGTTTAAAACCATGAGGGTGACAACGATACGTAACGAACGAAAGCAGACAATATCAACTAATGGTCGTCTTGGATTGTAACAAATGAGTGGCTAGGATTCGAGGACGAATCCTTCTCAAGAGGGGGTGAATGACCAAAGAATTTCATACCTCAAGGTCCAATTACAAGGACGAGAGCCAAGAAGATGCAACAAACCTTGTACACTTATATTCAACCGATGGTGAGCTCATCAAAGAAAATTCTAGAAATCGTTGGAGACCTCCCTTATATGTTGTGCAAAGTTGAGCGTCAAGAAAGAGATGCATTAAATGCACTTTAAGTTGCATTTAATGAACTCTGTTGAATTCATGGGACTAGAAATTCAGGAACTAGCCCAAGGATGACTAATAAGTACATTTCATTCATTGCACTATTTAATTATAATTTAAATATTTGTTTGTCATATTTAAGCAAATTTTTAATTTAGGAGTTAAGGTTAGATGGTAACCCACCCTTTAACTTCTTTTCTGTAAAGACTATATAAGCTTTCTTTTCTTTGATAAGATACATCACATTTTGGAATTAAAAAAAAAATAGAATTTCTATTTTTTAGGTTTGATGAGAGCATGCTAGAGTTATTCAAGCGGTATTGATCAAACCTCTTGTAGAGTGATTCGAATCACGAGTTTAGAAACGAGGTTCCATACTTTTCCTTCGGTTGATTTCATATCACTTTGAAAAGTTAAAATCTACAAATTTCTTACTATCATTTGATAAATTAATGATGCTTTTGACCCAAACCCACAACGATATTAGATATTATCCACTCCCGCAATTGGTTTGAGAGGGTATGAAACATTCCTAATATGGGTGTGTAAACTGTGAGGCTAATGCCAATATCTAATGCGACGTGCGCTTGGACTATTACAAATGATATCAGAGCTAGTCACTAGGCAATATGCTAGTGAGGACGCTTGGCTCTCAGAAGGGTTGGATAAATAGATCACACGTGATTGGAGAGGTGAAGAAACATTTCGTACAAGGGTCTGAAAACCTCTCCTTAGTAGATGCTATTTAAAATCGTGAGACTGACAGCAATACGTAACGAACGAAACCATTCAATATCAACTAGTGGTGGACTTGGATTGTAACAAATGATTGGCTGGAATACCTTAGTTGGTTAAAGCGTGTGGCTGTTAACCACAAGGTTGGAGGTCTTCAAGCCCTTCTTCTAGCGATGGGAATGAAGCACAACTTATAACGATGTTTGTTCTTCTCCCTAGTAGAAATTTTCAATCAACTTGATTTTGTGTTATGGCGTGTCAGAGAACTGACAAGAACTTTGTGTAAAGGTCGCACAACAATGCACATGCTCGATCTAAATGAACACAAAGAACAGGATAGAGAAAAGTGTAAGAAGAACTCTGGCTAAAAGAATTTTTGTTTTTTTATTGATGACTTTACGTATGCAAAATGTGCAACTGAAGTCTAAGATTGCAACCCAATTTCCATTCCTCTAAGGCTCAAGGTTTCCCAATGTCCATTCCTTAAGGATCAAGGTTTCTCTCTAAAGAAATGGCAGAAATAAAGGATTGAAATGACTTAATTGAAGACGAGTGAATAGAAGAGTTAAAAGATAATGTAATGCTTATAATTCTTTTAGGCTAATGAGTGATGTCATCCTATGCATGTTTTAATAATGGATGTGAAAATTCATAATAAATATTTTTAAAATAAAGTCAAGGACTTATCTATTCAATTCAAAACAAAAATTAAAATAACATTATTTTTTAACCTAAAACAAATTGCATTAAAAACACCTAATATCTCCTAATTAAATTCAATACTACTGCTCTATCATGATCTATCCTGACTTGTCGTGGTTCATATCAACTTCCATGATTTTTCCAGCATTTACCATTATTCGTGCATGGGAGCTTTAACTTTAACTTTACCTAAAAAGTATAAGGTAACACGTGGCTTGAGTATTTTAAGAAATACTCAGTATGTCACCCCACTATTTGGGTTAGTAATGCAATCACACATAAAACATAAACGAGACCTATAATTTAAAAAACGTAACATGACCTTAGGTACTTTTTAGTTCCGGGCAGAGTTGGATGCATGGTGCTTCTCCACAGACGGCCCATGTACGCACACATGGACCACCAGGCGTGCTTGTATACGTATTCCCTGGGCTGACTTGATCGGACACAACACATTACATGTCAATGAACGCATTAGAAAAGAAAAGACCCGCGTGATATCACGACAACTATAAGTATCTACGCGTTCGTACTAATATAACATAATAAGGAGGTATTCCGATGCACATTACATATATACAAGCATGAGTTCTCAAGATTTTCATTCATAACATAACACATTTCATTTCCTTTCTCCTTTCTCTGATAACATATTTCATATATGCATCATGTATACATGAAAAACTTTACGTAATCCATCACATAACGTTACATGGCAAGACATAACATTTCACACTTGACATTTCATTTCATTCATAATATAGTGTAATGGACATCACATGCATACATGACATGCATCAATGACAACACAAAGAACATATAAGCATCACATAATTAAAATGGTACATGCAAGAGCTACATGGAATGCACCATCAGACATCAATCAATTAGCTAATTAAAACAGTAAGTTACTTACTAGGTTGGCCTTTGCCGAAGTTACTAATTGTTCGATAGTTACCTCAAAACTATATTTCAATGCTTAATTCTCACATATATCAATTCATATGACATTCTTAGGTCATATAAACATCTTAACCTAGCAAAACAGGATGATTAATTCCAATATACGCCCAAAAACTAACTAAAATGTGATAAATAGGAGTCTTACGGACCTCAAATTCCTTAAATAAGGTTAAAAAATGACTTCAGGAGTTACAAAAACTCAATAATTAATACCAAAATCCTTATTAAACACATCTTGACTCGTAGAGTTACAAAGAACCAACTCCGAGTTCAAAGCAACAAGAACCAAAGACTGGTGTGAAAATACTATGGATTAGTCGAAGTTATCCACAAAGTTGAGAAGGTATCATATAGGATTCAACTACTCCCATAGATGCGGACTAGCCCTTTTGTCCACATTAGTAACTTGAAACGTTACTATCTCGACCAAAAAGACATCAAGCACAAGGAGGTGGTACGACCTCACGCAAAGACGAAAAATTTTCATGCCAAGAAAGTAGAACATACACCAACTAAGAAGATGCGAATAGTCAACAAATCGAGAAGTGGGTTTCAATAGTTCCTATCATATTGGAAGAGAATCGTTAACACTAATATCAGGGAAAGTGCATCCATGGACTTGAAGTCAACCTCATCTTACGACACTGAGTTTGTTAAGAGTCGATTGTCGGAGACGTCAACCAATTGAGGGAGGATGTCACGGTCATACTTGTTCAAGACGTGTTGCCTATGGGCACATGTCCGATATCCTAGTCATGCTTGTCTAGGACTTTTTGTTCATCGGCATATGCTTGTTCCAAACCTTTTTTTTACTTTTTTTCATGTTAGAAAGGGCTTTACTATTATCGTTGTGTCAATACTGGGTTGTATGCCCGGTCAGCAAAATTATATCTACACCCTTAAGGCTAAAACACCCCAAAAGTACTATAGGAGAATTTGAATAGGTGTCAATTTATTTGCTCTTGTTTTCTAAACAGTTTTTTTTAAACGTGACTCGTGTTGCGAGCATGCACCAATATTATCCGCAAAGTTCGAATTTAACACGACCGACTTATTTTCTGGGCTAGAACAAGTGTCACATAATCGCTATCCCACTGTTGTAAGAGTGCGATTGTGCCACAAAGCACGCGTAGTTCTGCGTAAGACTCCTTTAGGCACATGTGGTAGCTCCAAAGGAAATCTGGGTGATTGTTATGTATATTAAAAAAAATTATCGAAATAACCCTAGGGTGAGAATTTATGATGCATTTGGAAGCTAATGCTTTCCGCTTTGGACATTGTGACTAGTTGCTCTAGTTATTTATGGATGTTATCTCTTGGTTGAGCTTGCTTGAATATTTAGAATATGTTTTCCATACTTAGTTGATTGATAGGAATATCCCCAAATAAGCTTACATGAATATTTAGTTTATAAATTCCGTGGTTTAAGTGATCAATAGAAATATCTCTCTAATAAAGTACGCATGAGTAACCAAGTTAAGATTAGGACATTAGAGCTAGAACGATTTTTTACGCTGACCTAGGACAGTACGTTTCAAGTATGCCAAGCACCTTAGGATCCTGAGCGACGATCAGAAGTCTAGACTTGAGAGCACCCAAATATTGAATTAGCCTTGAGAAGCTGGTCTTGAGCATCTTGTAAACGTGAGTTGAGATCTAAACCACCTAGATGCCTTAAGAACCTAGTAAACCTCGACGAAAATAATTACTAAGAAAGCCTAACAGGCTTAATAGTAATGTGAACGGTGTCACGAAAGCCTCCAAGACTACTCGAGTATTTCTATTGCGTGTAGAAATTGGTTAAAGATGACCTCGTGATTCTTTTAACAAGTATTGAGGAGGAACTTAAGACTACATGAGTGGTTAATTCTTTTATTGTGTGTAGAAATAGGTCAAGGCTAACATTTCGATCCCGTAAACCGGTCTTGGGAATAGACTTGGAATTACACAGGTTGTTGTTAGGATGTGTGTTTCTAATGTAGGGACGAGTCAAAGGCTAAGCTTGTGACGCCGTAAGCAAGTTCTGAAACGGGACTTGGGACTACACAGTTAGTTGACTCATAATGGTTGCCCTAGGAGTATGGAGAAACGTAATTTAAATTTTACCGTACTTTTATTTGTTTTTTATTTATTTTTTCTTTCATTTTTATTTGTATTGGTCGAATGTCACGAATAAATACACGCGACCCAAAACATAAGTTTGTGACCCGACAGCTGTATTGTCCCCGGCGCATGCGTGCGTGTAATTTTGTCTTGACTCAACAATTCTCGGCTAGACTTCAACACATCATTGACTCGATTTCTTTGTTTTGTGAGGCTCAATTGCGCTGCGTACATGAAGATCACGCATCCCCACCTTGTCAAGCTCAATCCCAGATGGCTGAAGGTCGTCTTCATTGGTTACAAACTCGAGAGCAAGACATAAAGGCTCTATGATCCTGCAGGGAACGAGCTCACGTGTCGCGTGACTCGACAATAACACCTTCTGACAGTTGTACGACTTGGTCGAGGCGGACAAGAACTAAGAACATTCACAATGGAGTACTTCTTCATCAAGCTGGGAGAAGGAGCGCAGCACCGGGCACTCTCACTGCCGCCAACAGCTGCACTAGGTACGCCTACACCAACACCAGCTGCAACTCTTGATACGCCCCCTGAACCAGTGGAGTTCGCAAAACCACGTACAGCAGGATTGGACGCTAGATGTCGATCACGATGATGGTCTGACAGTCAGGCACAGGAATATTGAAGACATACAGGAGAAGGTGAACCACCGGGACTGGCGGGACGCGAGCTTGAAGAAGAGTTGTCGAATTGCATGCCATCAGCATGGATGAAACGAACTCTTTCGCTGAACTAAAGAAGAACCCATGCTAGCTGAAGGCAATGTAGGAAGAGATGATTTCCGTCATTAACAACAAGACATGGAGTCTGAAGAATATGTCGCTAGGACAACGAGCCATAGGGCTCAAATGGGTGTTTAAGCTGAAGCATCACGAAGAGGGAGAAGTTGTGAAGCACACGGCCCGTCTAGTGGCCAAGGGTTACATCTAGAAGCAAGGGGTGGACTTTGAAGAGGGGTTCACGCCGGTGGCAGGGTTGGAATCCGTCCGCCTATTGCTAGCGATCGCAGGACATCATTCCTGGGAAGTCCACCACATGGACATGAAGTTCTCTTTCCTCAATGGAGAGCTGAAGGAGACCGTCTATGTCTGACAACCACTTGGCTTCATCGATAACGACACCTCGACAAGGTACTGCACTTGCACAAGGAGCTCTGTGGGTTTTGACAAGCACCACGAGCATGGAACAAGAAGCTCGACAGTATCCTATTATCGCTTAAGTTCAAGCATTAAGCCTCTTAGCATGGGATGTAGACGCACGACCACGACGAGAAGCGGTTGATCGTGGGAGTGTACGTCGATGATCTCATAATCACTAGAGGCAACATGAAAGTTCCTGAAAGATTCAAGAGGGAGATGTCAAAGACCTTCAAGATGGGCGACCTTGGTGCGCTCAGCTACTACCTCGACATCGAAGTGTAGTAGAGTACTACTGGCTTCACCATCTGTCAAGATGCATATGCGAAGAAGCTACTAGACACAACTGGGCTGGCAGGCAGTAGCCCTACAAGGACGCCAATGGAGGCCTGGCTCCAGCTAAGGAAAGCTGGCACTATGCTGACGGTGACACCACCAATTATCGCAGCATCATCAAGAGTCTGGGCTATCTGGTAAACACACGCCCTGGCCTCGTATTCCATTGGATAAGTGAGTAGGTTTATAGAAGCACTAAGGGAGAAGGATCTTGTAGCTGTCAAGCGCATCATGCGCTATGTGGTCAGAACCAGAGGTTGGGGTGTGAGATACTGGGAGAGGAAGGAAGAAGCTTGAGCTGGTCGGCTACAGTGATAGTGACATGGCCGGTGACTTTGATGATCATAAGAGCACCAATGGGATGATTTACTTCCTCTCAAGCGGCGTGATCTGCTAGCAATCAATTGAATAGAAGGTAATTGCTCTGTCTTCTTGTAAAGCAGAGTACATTGCCGCTACGACAACGGCCACATAGGGGGTCTATCTTGCGCGGCTGGTGGAGGAGCTGATAGGAAGAGAAGGCGATCCACCAATACTATACATGGACAACAAGGATACGATCTCCCTGATCAAAAACCCAGTTTTGCCCGGCCGAAGCAAGCACATAGAGATCAGATTCCACTACATTCAGGAGTGTGTAGATCGGGAGCTTATCAAGATTGACATCCGAACAAAGGAACAACTTGGAGACATCTTCACCAAGTGTCTGACGCGAGTGAAATTTGAAGAACTACGCTCAAAGATCGAAGTTCAATCAATAAGGTAGATATACCATAGGTTTTAGGAGGAGATTGTTAAAGAAAGCATGTGCAAATAACTTGTCCTCGAATGGCAAAAATTTAGTTGGCCACTTCGGCCATTTTTAGAGGGTAGAGTGGTGAAAATTCAGCTCGCCACTTTTGCCATTTAAATATTGCAATCAAATGAGGAACAAATGTACTGGTTTTTAGCAACAACAAAACCCAAGGATTTCGCTCTCTTGCTCTTTCTTTTATTTTCTTCTTATTCTCACCGGCGGCGAGCTGCTCAGTCAAAAGATAGCAAATGTCACCGATGATGACATGTGTGGATTTTTTGGTGTTGCTTTAGGGGCACTTTCTAGGTCTATTGCATCTCCCTTTTCTTCTAGAGTAATGAACTCTATAACAGTCTGCTTGTTATCGCCAACGCTGCACCAATCCCACTTCTTCTCTTCTTTGAATACGACATCTCTACTTCCATGAATTTCTTAATGTTGCAGATCCTATACCTGTGTGCCTTGGTTTCATCCTCTATGCCAAACTACACCATCTTTTGGCTTCTATTATCAAGCCTTGTTATATATGGTTTTGAAGTCTTAACATATCTTGTACAATCAAAGAATCTTAGGTACTCGAAGTGAGGTGTCTTGTCAAACCATGCTTCGTAGGAGATGCAAGTTTCCTGCGCCTTTGTCAGTAAACAATTTATAAGATAAATCGCATGTCGTATTGCCTCACCCCAGAAAATTGCCAAGACTTTCATGCTCTTGAGTAAGCTTCTTGTAGTGTTCATTATGATGCGATTTCTTTAGTAGACTACACCGTCTTGTTGTAGAGTGTACAGAGCAGTGAGTTGACGTTTGTTATCTTTCTCCTCGCAAAAATTTGAGAAGTTTTGGGAGAAGAACTCGCCATCTCGGCTAGTGTGAAAGGTTTTCAACTTCAAATCATACCCAATTTTCAACGAATATTTTGAAGTTCTTGAACATAGATTCTCCTTTTTCTTTGAGCATGTACACCAACATCCAACAACTATAATCGTCGACAAGTAAAAGAAAATACTTATTATCCCAATGATGATGGGGTGATCGGACCACACAAATCCGCATGAACTAGTTGCAGTGTCACTCAGTACAGAAACTTGTTTAAGTTGGGAACAACGGTCTTGCTTGTTTGGAGACTAGGCAATGTTCACATAGCTTGTTTGGATGTATTATCTTGGGTAGCCCCATAGCCATCTTCTTCTCTCTCATCATTTTGAGCGTCTGAAAGTTCACGTGCCTAAGTCTTGCATGTCATAGCCAAGCTAGGACTGCAAGTTTCATCAGCAGAGAGGTGGGCTGGCCGGTCTCTAATAGTATCCTGTACAAGCGGTTATGCGATCGTTTTACCTTCATCAATAACGTTCCATTCCTGTCGAACATCTTGAGGGACGAGCTGGCTAACTCCACTCTACTTCCTTCTTCCATCCTCTGACCAAGACTGATAATGTTACTCTTCAAGTTTGAGATATAGTATACATTGGTCAGTAAACATTGGTCACCATTCTTGCACTAGAACAAGATGGATCATTTGCCTTAGATCAGTACAATTGATCCATCGCCAAACTTCACATTTCCAATGACTCCTCATCAAGCTCCTTGAACTTTGTTCGATCTCCGATCAAGTGGTTGCTTGCTCCATTGTCAAGGCACCAAATGTTTGTCTCCACTCGATCTTCTCCTTTTGTGAGAAGGTTTACCATAACCTTCTCTTCGTTGAGCATCAACAGATTAGGCATCTTCTCGACTAACATCAGTGCGGGCTCTAGATCTTAGTGAGTGTGAGGTTTCCCTCCACATCGAGCTTCTTCTTACAACACTCTACTGCATAGTGCCCATATTTAACACAAGAGTAACACTTGATCATACTATTGTCCTTCTAAGGGTTGGAATTATCGTGGGTTTGTGAGCTATTGTCATGACCTCCTCTGCCACCACGTCCGCATCCATGTCTACAAACACGCCCACGACCTTTGTTTTTTTTGTTATGGCTACCACATCCCCTCGTACTTGAAAAAGAAGAGTCAACCACATCATTCCTTTTTGTCTGTGCGAGCCACTCCACATATGTGAGTAAGAGGTGTTTCTTCTTCTTTTTGTCTTCATAACAAAAATTGTCTCCTCATGGACCTTAAGGTGAACAAAAACCTTCTCAACTAACATGTTCTTAAGGTCGTCGAACTGCTCGATAGAGGTAGCAATTTGCATGAATCTTAGGGGAATGGCTCGAAGGAACTTCTTGACTACGGAGATCAATCCATAAGATAAGGAACTTCTTGGAGGTAATAAATTCTATCTCTATAAGATGAAATATTTTCTATCTATAAAAAAAAAAATAGAAGATAGATTGTATGTCAAATAGCGACTTTAGGTACCAAATATTAACATGTTGATACACATTCAATTTTTGTTTGAACAACGTGAAAAAAATTGAGACAAGAATGATACTCTTATTTGTTGTATTCAGTTCATAATATTTATTTAGTTTACACTAAAAAACTATTTTTAGAAGGAAGGGACATTAGAAATCATCTAGAAATGTTAGTCTTGAAGTCCCTAAAAATGATGAGGTGTATTTATATAACAACTTAATAGCATTGGATATAACATGCACTTAGGGCACGTCCTTAGCTCAACAAACTCTTTTTATACAAATATGTATACTATACATTAACAATGTTTACTATTAAAGTTTAACGGTTACCCTTTACGAATAACATGTATTTAACCTATCAATATAATCATATGGGAAGTGATCTAGTGCCTTTATCAGCTACACGATACTACGTGATCTCTAGTCCTTCGAGACAAATTCATATTAAAGATTATTTAACTAATCCTTAAAAAAACCTACATTATAACTTGGTTACGAAGCCTATAACCATAAATCATAGCTAGGATACTTTAACTATAAACTTCAATTAACTTTATACAAACCCTTTGCAATTTAACATGCTTTAACCCGTCAAATTCGTCAATTCAACCATATAACAGATATAAATTAAATATTAATTCATAAACGTGTTTAATCTATAAGCAATACTTAAATGGAGAAATCTAAATAGTTACAGCAATCTAAGTTTGATTCAAGCTATTTTCCTATTTTAAATTTCCAAAATCTTTCAATTAGTTTTTAAAATAAAATATTATAATAGTTGTATTTAACTAAAAAAAATGGTAAAACAAAGATGTCAAAGTGAATCAAAATAGATCAAAATAGTCCACCTGGTCCAATTCAATTCAACCAGGTTATTCAACCTCCATTTTCACAAATGGATGTTCGAGTTGTCATTTTTTTTCAATTTCCATTTTTCATATCATCAAGCTCGATTCTATCTTTAGTTGTTGTCTTCACCAAAAGTATAGGACTCATCTCCATGAATTTAATGAGATAATAATCAAGAAAAATCATTAACTCTAATGGTAGAATTTTTTGGAGTACATTTTAGAAGATAAAAATAACCTAAAATCATTTTTGTAAGATTAAAACTCTAACCATAATTAATTTTTCTAATTTTTTTGAGGGAGATTTTATTGAGTGTCTTAAAAGGCTGAATTTCTAAATGAGATAGAGGAAAAAATGATTTGAGAATTCCTAAGAACTCAAGAATATAAAAGAAAATAGTTAAAAATAAAAAATACTATTGAAAATTTTAATTCACATTCTTTCCGTTTTTAATCTTTATGATTGTTTCAAAAATCCATTTTAAATATTTTTTTTAGAAAATAACACAAAATTTTGTCACCCAATGTCATGGAAAAAAAATAGGAAAGAGCTAGGCTTGTTTAGAACAAGGCACAAGGGCTAGACTTGTTTTACGACTTAGGTCACTATGTTTTTAGTAGACCGAACATCCTAGAATCGTGATTGACAATTAATTACGTAGACCTTTGTGCTCCCAGAAATTGTATTAGCTTTAAAAAGCGACGTAGAAATATGAGATGTGATTTAAACGGTCTAAATACCATAAGAACCATGTAAATCTCCAGTACGCCTAGGAAAATTTAATACGGCTTACAATTCCATTAACAGGGTGAACAATGTCACTAAAGCTCAACCCCTTCCTATTCCCTCTACACCTCAGTAGCACTATTCAAAAACATAGATCAAATCTCATAGTGCACCTGCCTATTCACTATTGCGAAAATTAAACCACTCGACCATCTTGACTGTTTATTGTGAGATCTTACATTGGTTTGAGAGGGAAATGAACCATTCCTTATAAGGGTCTGAAAACCTCTCTCTAGTAGACACGTTTTAAAATTGTGAGGCTGACGGCGATATAGACAATATCCGCTAGCTATTGGAGAGAGGAACGAAACAATCCTTATAAGGGTGCGGAAACCTCTTCCTAATAGGCATGTTTCAAAACTCTGAGGCTAATGAAAATACCTAATGGGCCAAAATGAACGATGTCTACTAGCACTGAGCTTGGATTTTTACAAATGATATTAGAGCTAGTCACCAAACAATGTGCCAGTGAGGACGCTAGGCCCTCAAAAGGGGTGGATGTGAGATCCCACATCTACTGGAGAGGGGAATAAACATTTCTTACAAGGGTTTGAAAACCTCTCCCTAGTACATGCGGTTTAAAATCGTGAGGCTGACAACGATACGTAACGAACGAAAGCGGACAATATCAATTAGTGGTGGGCTTGAATTGTGACAAATGATTGCTTGGAATAGCTCTATTGGTTAGAGCGAACTGTTTTGACAATTTTAAATCTCTAGTGAGTTCAATTGATATCCACCATGGTACTTTTTCCATGACTACGAAATACTTATCATTTGATAAACTAATGATACTTTCGACCAAATCCCTAATAGATATTATCCACTTTAGCTCACCATCAGCCTTACAATCATATAAAGTTGTAGAAATGGGATATAAACCCATGCCCTCGTGAGGACAACCTCATATAAAGTTGCCGAAAATGGGATATAAACCCATGCCCTCTTATGAAGACAACCTTACAATTATATAAAGTTGCCAGAAATGGGATATAAACCCATGCCCTCTTGCGAGTACAACTTCATAATTATATAAAGTTGGCAGAAATGGGATATAAACCCATGCCTGTCCTCACAATTATATAAAGTTGCCAGAAATGGGATATAAACTCATGCCCTCTTACGAGGACAATAATATGATACTGGCTCCTTAGATCATTAGGTCATCCAAAGTTAATCCACCTTGGCTTGCATTTTTTCCACAAAATAATATAAGATGTTAGAAGATCCACACCCTCTTACAAGGACCAAAACTTGAGTCTAGCGCCTTAAACCACTAAACCATCCTGACCTCTAATGGTGTGTTGCCGGATTGGTTTGAGAAGGGAGTTTTCCGTATATGGGTGTGTAAATGTCTCCATATTAGACACGTTTCAAAATTGTGAGGCTGACGACGATACGTCACGGATTAAAATAGATAATATCCACTAATTGTTGGAGAGGGGAACGAAAAAATCCTAATAAGCGGCAAAAACTTCTCTCTAATACGCGCGTTTTAAAACTGTGAGGCAGATGAGAATACCTAATGGGAAAAAATGGACAATGTCTACTAGCAGTGCGCTTGGACTTTTACGAATGATATCAGAGATAGTCACCAGGCGATGCGTTAGTAAGGACACTTGGCCCTCAGAAGGGATGAATTGTGAGATCCCATATCAATTGTTGAGGTGAAGAAACATTTCTTACAAGTGTCTGAAAATCTCTTCTTAGTAGATGCGGTTTAAAACCACGAGGATGACAGTGATACGTAATGAACGAAAGAAGACAATATCAACTAATCATGGACTTGGATTGTAATAAATGAGTGGCTAGAATGACTTAGTTGGTTAGAGCGTGTGGTTGTTAACTATAAGGTGATGAGAGGTTCAAGCCCTCCTTCTTGCAATGTAAGGGAAGATACCATTTATTAGAATAGGTGTTGGTGCTTCCCTCCAGTATATAGGTGTTGGTGCTTCTCTCTAGGTATATATTTTCAATCAACTTCGATTTGTGACGTGTTGTGTAAGGGAACCAGCTCGAACAAAATCATGTTTTGACACCTTGAAAAAGCACAGAGTCAAGTTAAATCCACCATGGTAGGAAGTTCATATCATTTGATAAACAATGATGCTTTCTCGCGTTTTGCCTCGCAATAATATGAGATGTAAGAAGTGGGATATGGACCCAATGGACCCACGCCCCTCTTACGAGGACTAGAACTTGAGTCTACAACGGTAGTAGATTTTATCCCACTTTAGCTCGCATTTTGCCTCACAATAATATGAGATGTCAGAAGTGGGATATGGACCCACGCCTCTCGCAAAGCCCAACAACGGTAGTAGATTTTAACCCACTTTGGCTTGCGTTTTGCCTCACAAGAATATGAGATGTTAGAAGTGGGATATGGACCCATGCCCCTCTTACGAGGACTGTTTTGCCTCACAAGAATATGAGATGTTAGAAGTGGGATATGGACCCATGCCCCTCTTACGAGGACTGGAACTTGAGTCTGGCGCCTTAGACCACTCGGCCATCCTAAGGACCCATGCCCCTCTTACGAGGACTGGAACTTGAGTCTGGCGCCTTAGACCACTCGGCCATCCTAACAGCTAATGGTGTGTTCTTGGATTGATTTAAAACTATCAGGCTGATGACAATGCCTAATGGGAAAAAATGGACAATGTCTACTAGCAGTGCACTTGGACTTTTACGAATGATATCAGAGCTAGTCACCAGGCGATGTGCCAGTAAGGACGCTTGGCTCTCAGAAGGGATGGATTATGAGATCCCACATCGATATGAGAGGTGAAGAAACATTTCTTACAAGGGTCTGAAAACCTCTCCTTAGTAGATGCGGTTTAAAACCATGAGGGTGACAACGATACGTAACGAACAAAAGCAGACAATATCAACTAATCGTGGTCTTGGATTATAACAATTGATTGGCTGGAATAGCTCAGTTGGTTGGAGCGTGTGGCTATTAACCACAAGGTCCCTCCTTCTAGCGAAGTCAAATGAAGCATAACTTTAATTAACCACAAGGTCCCTCCTTGTGCTTCTCTCTGGTATATCTTTAAAAATCCACCATGTGCTTCTCTCTAGTATATCTTTAAAAATCCACCATGTGCTTCTCTCTAGTATATCTTTAAAAATCCACCATGGTAGGAAGTACGAAGTTCTTATCATTTGATAAACAATGTTGCTTTCGACCCCAAAGTCCAACAACGGTAGTAGATTTTATCCACTTTGGCTCGCATTTTTCTTCGCAATAATATGAGATGTTAGAAGTGGGATTTAAAACCCATGCCCTCGTCCCTCTTACGAGGACCAGAACTTGACTCTGGCGCCTTAGACCACTCGGTCATCCTGACAGCTAATTATGTGTTCCCGGATTGGTTTGAGAGGGGAGTTTAGCATTCCGTATATGGGTGTGTAAATGTCTCCATATTAGACGCGTTTTAAAACTGTGAGTACGACGATACGTAACGGATTAAAATAGATAATATCCACTAATTGTTGGAGAGATGTACGAAACAATCCTAATAAGCGATGAAAACCTCTCTCTAATGCGCGTTTTAAAACTGTGAGGCTGATGGCAATACCTAATGGGAAAAAATGGACAATGTCTGCTAGCTGTGCGTTTGGTCTTTTACGAATGATATCAGAGCTAGTCACCAGGCGATGCACCAGTAAGGACGCTTGGCCCTCAGAAGGGGTGGATTGTGAGATCCCACATCGATTGGAGAGATGAATAAACATTTCTTATAAGGGTCTGAAAACCTCTCCTTAGTAGATGCGGTTTAAAACCATGAGGGACAATATCTGCTAGTAGTGCGTTTGGTCTTTTACGAATGATATCAGAGCTAGTCACCAGGCGATGCGCCAGTAAGGACGCTTGACCCTCATAAGGGGTGGATTGTGAGATCTCACATCGATTGCAGAAATATTTAAATAGGTTTGATTCTTTATCAGATCATAAAAATCCACTTTACGAAGATCTCTTCCTTCTCTTCGGGCTCGAACTTCATTTCTTTCTCTCTTCTTTCATGTGGAAGACTCGAACTAAATCATAAAAAAGAACATAATAATGGTTCGATCCTCTTATTTTGATTTCTCGAACCGAGAGATCCATGAATCGGGACACTTTTTTTTGGTAGTTCGATTGAGCCCTGAACTGACAGATGAAATTTAGTAGAATCGGAAAATTAAACTGAATTTATTGATCATTACATATAATTCCACAAGGCGAAGACAAAAGGAGGGCATTTCTCAGCGGAAGAGCGCTATACGTTGATGATGAGCCCAAGTTATGGCAGCTCCGGATGAAAGGAGAATAGGGGTATTAAGAAAAGGGATTTCCCGAGGGCAGCGAGTGCTTACGGCTTAGAGGCAAAAGGACACTGACCGTCGCTCCCTTAAGAGAGAGACTGAACTGGAAGGGATAGCGGACAGCTAATGCGTTCCACTTATTGAACAGGGTTCTATGGTCGGTTCGCGACCCCTGGATACCGAAGGCGTCCTTGGGGTGATCTCGTAGTTCCTACGGGGTGTAGTTCCTACGGGGTGGAGATGATGGGGTCAGTCCATGGATTTTCCTTCCTTTTGCCGCATTTACCACTTGACCACGCCCCATTTATCCGTTAAAAAGAAGTGAACATGGACTTGAAACCCCCTTTTTTTTCTCAAAATCAGGACGAGGAAATCTTCTCCATCAAGGTAGCCACAGTGAGATAGAGTGGAGGGTATGAAAACCTCTCCTTAGTAGATGCGGTTTAAAACCATGAGGGTGACAGCGATACGTAACGAACGAAAGCAGACAATATCAACTAATCGTGGTCTTGGATTGTAACACATGATTGGTTAAAATAGCTTAGTTGGTTAGAGCGTGTGGTTGTTAACCACAAAGTTAGATGTTCAAACCCTCCCTCTGCGAAGTCAGTCAAATGAAGCATAACTTTAATAAATACACATGATTGGTTGAAATGGGTTTGAGAGGTGAGTTTAGCATTCCGTATATTGGTGTGTAAATGAAAACTGTGAGGCTGATTGCAATACCTAATGGGAAAAAATGGACAATGTACACTAGTAGTGCGTTTGTTCTTTTACGAATGATATCAGAGCTAGTCACCAAGCGATGCACCAGTAAGGATGGGATTGGAGAGGTGAAGAAACATTTCTTACAAGGGTGACAGGGATATGTAACAAACGAAAGCAGACAATATCATGTAACAAACGAAAGCAGACAATATCAATTAATGGTTGTCTTGGATTGTAACAAATGATTGGTTGGAATAAACTCAGTTGGTTAGAGCGTGTGGTAATATCAATTAATGGTTGTCTTGGATTGTAACACATCAATTAATGGTTGTCTTGGATTTGTAACAAATGATTGGTTGGAATAAACTCATCAATTAATGGTTGTCTTGGATTGTAACAAATGATTGGTCTTGGATTGTAACAAATGATTGGTTGGAATAAACTCAATTGGTTATAGCGTGTGGTTGTTAACTACAACCTCAAAGGTTGGAATTCTTCAATGAACTTTGGTTTGTGACGTGACGTGGCGTGTAAGAGAACTGATTTGAGATATTCTCAAAATTTGTAGTTTTCAAAAATCATGTTTTGACACTTTTAAAAAAGTTAAAATCTATGTAGTTCTTATCACTTGATGTTATCCACTTTGGCTCGCATTTTGCCACATAATAATATGAGATGTCAAAAGTGGGATTTGAACCCACGCCCACATAATAATATGAGATGTCAAAAGTGGGATTTGAACCTTGAACCCACGCCCTCTTATGAGGACCAAAATTTAAGTCCAGCACCTTAGACAACTCAACCAAACTAATTACTTAATATGTTTTCCAAAATTTTTTTTAGAGGGGAATTTAGCATTCCGTATATAGGTGTGTAAACATCTCCGTAGTAGACGCATTTTAATCATCTCAGATCGTTAGAGCATGCAATTGTTAACCCTAAGGTCAGAGGTTCTCAAGCCCTTCTTCTAGCGATGGGAATGAAGCATACAAAAGTTTTCAATGAAGTTGGGTTTGTGACGTGGCGTCTAGATATTCTCAAAATTTGAAGTTTTTTAAAAATCATGTTTTGACACTTTTAAAAAACTCTATTGAGATCAATTTTTATCCACCACGGTTAAAATCTACGAAGATCTTATCATTTTTTGATAAATAGATGCTTTCGACCCAAGCCCTGAACGGTAGTAGATAGTATCCACTTTGGCTTGTCTTTTGCCTTACAATAATATGAATTGTCAAAAGTGGGATTTGAACAACCCACGCCCTCTTACAAGGACCAGAACTTGAGTCTGGCGCTTTAGACTTATTATGCAATCCCACATTTGTTTGAGAGGGAAATTTAGCATTTCTTATATGTGTGTGCAAACTTCTCCCTAGTGGAGACGTTTTAAAACCGTGAGACTGACGGAGATACGTAACAGATTAAAATAGATAATATCTACTAGCTGTTGGAGAGAGGAACGAAACAATCCTGATAAGGGTGCGAAAACCTCTCCTTAATAGACGCATTTTAAAACTTTGAGGTTGATGACAATGCCTCATGGGCCAAAATGGACAATGTTTGCTAGCAGTGCACTTTGACTTTTACAAATGATATCAGAGCTAGTCACTAAGCGATGTACCAAGAAGGACATTTGGCCCTCAGAAGGTGTGGATAGTGAGATTCCACATCGATTGGAGAGGTGAAGAAACATTTTTTACAAGGGTCTGAAAACCTCTCCCTAGTAGATGTGATTTAAAATCGTGAGGCTGACAGCGATACGTAAGGAACGAAAGCAGAAAATATCAACTAGTGGGCTTGGATGGTAATAACTAATTGGCTAGAATAGCTCAGTTGGTTAGACCGTGTGGCTGTTAACCACAAGGTTTGAGTTCGTCAAGCCCTTCTTCTAGAGATGGGAATGAAGCATAACTTATAACGATGTTGGTGCTTCTCCCTAGTAGAATTTTTTTATCAACTTGAGTTTGTGACATGGCGTGTAAGAGAACTAATTCGAACTTTGAGATATTCTCAAAATATGAAGTTTTAAAAATCATGTTTTAACACTTTTAAAACTTTAATGAGTTCAATTTATATCCAGCATGGTAGGAAGTTCCATGTCTTAATTTGTGATATGAACCACGACCAAGGGATTTCCATACCTCAAGGTCCAATTACAAGGACGAGAGCCAAGAAGCTACAACAAACCTTGTACACTTATATTCAAGCTATGATGAGCTCATCAAAGGAAATTCTAGAAGACTTTGGAGACCTCTTTTATATGTTGTGCAAAGTTGAGCTTCAAGAAAGAGATGTATTAAATACACTTTAAGTTGCATTTAACGAACTCACTGAATTTATGGAACTAGTCCAAGAATGACTAATAAGCACATTTCTTTCATTACACTATTTAAATATAATTTAAATATTTGTTTGTTATATTTAAGCCAGCTTTATATTTGAATATAGGAGTTAAGGTTATATTGTAACTCACCCTTAACTAGCCATTTTAAAACTTCGGTTATGGGTATTTCTCATTTACTAGCCCATTTAATTTAGGAGTTATGTGTCGTTTAAGGTTGTAAACACTATATCAAGCCTTCTTTTCTTTGATTAGAGACATCACATTTTGGAATTAAAAAAAAAGAATAGAATTTCTATTTTTTAGCTTTGATGAGAGCTAAGATTTTCTTTGCAAATTCTTGTATTTAGAACTTGCATGTGAGAGTCATTCAAATGGTGTTTGATCAAGCCTGTTATGGAGTGATTCGAATCACGAGTTTAGAAACGAGTTTTCTTTACTCTTGATTTTGATCATCAAGGTAATATGTTTCATACTGTGAAAAGAGTGTGTGATTGAAGGGTTGATGAGAAGATTGTATTATGAAGAGCAAGAAGCTCTATATATACAGAGAATACAAAAAACCTAAAAATCTGCAAAAAAATCTGTTAGCAAATCAAAACTAAATCAACTCCTAGGAGATTTAATCAGATACTAACAGACAACAATTTAAACAAACACGTGATTTTTACCACTCCTCCTTGTTTAGATGCTGGGAACTCTGAGCTTTTTCCTGAACACCCATCTTACTCCAATTATCTTTCTCTTTAGAGGTCGATCAACCAACTCCCAGGTTTTGGTTTTCTCGATTACCGAAAGCTCCTCTTCTGACAGGTGCATCATCAACCAAAGCATCTTATCGTTCATCTTCAGGCTCTTATTGTTGTTCATCTTTAGACCCTTCCTGTTATTCATCTTCAGACTCTTCTTGTCGTTCATCTTCAGACTCTTATAGTCGTTCATCTTTAGACTCTTCAAAAATACTACTAAAGATTAAATTGTTTGGTGCATTAGAAATCTAATTTACCTTCGTCATTTCTTCCCAATTCCATTGTTCATTTCTTGCAAAATGAACATCTCGCCTCACAATAACACGACTAGTGTGTGGTTGAAAAATTCTGTAAGCTTTAGATATAGGGCTATACCCAACAAAGATGCCAGCTTCTACCTTTTTGTCAAGCTTATCACGCTTGACCTGTGGAATGTAAGTGAAGCAAAGACACCCAAATACTCTAAGGAACTTTAAAAAAGGTTTGTAACCATATCAAACTTCAAATGGTATCAGGTCCTCCACAGCTTTTGATGAAATTTGATTTTCCAAGCACACAACAGTGTTTACTGCTTTTCCCCAAAAAGGTTTTGGAAGATCCTTCTCATGAAGCATGCATCTTGTCATCTACATTATGAATCTATTCCTCCTTTCACTTGTTGGATTTTATGTCCTAAAACTCATAGTTTGTAAATAAAAACATATTCTATTTTCAATAAAATTATTATTGATGTTTATTCAGTAAAGATTGTTATTGAATAAAGTGAATTTTACGATCATTAATCTAAATCCAATAAACTAAGAATACTCTGGCTATATAGTATGATTACTTGAACTATATGTAAAGACATAAGAGTGGATCAAGTTCAAGTATATAGTCAAAATGGTCTATAGTACAGGGATAAGGCTAAGTACCGTATCCTGGGGACACTATGGATGAGGCCGACTTTTGTATATGATATAAACAATGTGATCACTAAATTGTACATGTGAAGAAATGTGAGTGGGGCGTTCTATGCAATGAGTATTGCATAAGATCGGACCATGAAGAAAATCACACTCACTTTATAATGTCGTTTACTAATGACTGATTTTTTCACTTGTTGACCTAGGTAACTCGACCTTAATTCTAAGCTAACTATGAACTTCTGTTTATTCAAAATTATCCTTAGATTTGCATGGGTGAGAGTGGCCCAAGTTTGCCGACTCAATAAGCCTCCCATTTCAAGAGTAAGACTGGGTGAATAGTTGAGGACATAGGGTGCAAGATAGAATTCACTCCTACCCGCTTTTAGGGATAGTAGAGAGGTTGTTCCCTTAAGTACTCACTCCAGGTCTTGAACAAGGGGCCCCACTCTCTCATTAGCCAGAGAGGGATTCAGTTTGATCGTTGGACCACAAACCAATTGTTCATTATAAGATCAGTGGGACTTTAGGAACAAGAAGTAACTTTAGGGGTAAAAACGGTAAATTGACCCAGCTCTTGTTACGAACAACTTGTGAATGATCGACGTACTAATCATGGTTATATCAAATGGACAGAAATATACCTATAATGAGGGGAGTGCAACTATTAGGCTATAGTGGAGTGTCCTAGTAGTTAACGAATGTTGGTTAACAAGGTTAATGACTTTAACCGGTTAATCTCGAATCATTGGAGCCCATGATCTGTAGGTCCATTAGGTCCCCCTGCTAGCTCATATCGGACTAAACCTTAGAACAGTGTGACAAGTGAATTCGAAGTGTTCGAATTCAAATTAGGTAATATACGCTAAATATATACGATATATTTAACCGCATTTTATTTTAATTATGAATTAAACAAAAAGAGAGAATAGAAGATATTTAAATAAGATTTAAATATTTTAATTATGAAAAGGGATTCATAAACAATATGTGTCGGAATTGATTGGGATCGACATTTGATTTAATGTTAAATATTAATTAAATTGTTTAATTAATCATTTAATATTATTTTAATTTGAAATTAATTATTTAAATTAATTGTTGAATTAAAATAAAGAATGTCAAAATATTGACTTTACATAATGGATTGATAGTGGAATATTGAGTGTCAATATATGGTTTAACCAAACTTGCATGTTTACCATGTAATCCCACAAATTTTAGTGGAATTTTAAGTGTCAAAATTTGGTTTAACCAAACTTGCATGTTTGCCAAATAAACCCCCACAAATTTGAGTGTCAAAATTTGGTTAATTCAAACTTGCATGCTTGCCACATATTCCCACAAATATGTGTGAAATTTTGAGTGTCAAAATTTGGTAATCTCAAATTTGCATGAACATGCAAATATGACTCTATAGATAGAGTAATCAAGGTACATAAAAAAAACTTTGAGAAAAACTCTCAAAACTCTTTCTTTACATATACTAAATTCCTATCAAGTTTAGTCACTCACCGAATTCCACAATTCTGTTCTAAGGTCGGAAAATAGTATGGAAGACACTAGTGGTGGTTCAAAATCGGTTTGTGAGGAAAAATGAATTTAAACTACAAAAGGTTAGTATTCAAACTCATTGAGTTTTAATGCTTTTGAACATGCTAGCTAATTTATTATAATTAATGTACTTGAGTGCCTAAGATTTAAATTGCTTCCGCATGTGTTATATTAACACCATCATGTATGTATGTCATGTACATTGGAATACTTCCCTACTATATTATACTAGTAAAGATGCGTATCTTCGATACTTATAGTTGTCATGGTATCATGCCGGACTTTTCTTTTCTAACGCGCTCAGTGAAGTGTAATGTGTTGTGTCCGATCAAGTCAGCCAAGGGGATATGTATACGAGCACGCAAACACAATCAGAATAAGCCAAAAAAACTAGAAATGGAAAATGGCGCTACAATAGGAAAGTTAAAAAAATAAGACTACTTGTAACAATGCACGCCTTGTGCTTCTTGCTCATAGTTAGTTTTGAGCTTCTTGCTCAATTATCCAAGCTCTGTTTATGCACATCTGTCCCTATTATCACAAGGAATGAAGAATCTTCGCAGATTGTGGTTGAGAAAACTCCTAACAATGCTAAAATAATCGATGTTAACTTTGCAACTTGCAACCTCTTCGATTTAATGATGTTATACATTGAACCGATGTCAAACTAAAATCATGTTGATTAAGTTTAGAGATTTTTTTTATAATTAGAGGAAAATGAAATGAGAGAGAAGGCAATAAAGTTGAACCATTACTTCAAAAGATCAATAAAGAGAGAATTGAAAGTGAGAGCGAGATATGAGTAAAATGATTGAAAAACCGTAGTTAATATTGGCAAAAGTAAAACCCTAATGGGAGAAATGGGATATTAGGGAATATTGTTGACAATAAAAGAGAAAAAGAAGGAGAAAAAAATAAGAAAGAATGAGAAATTTTATTGTGTTCAGAGATCGATGCTAGAATGATAGATGATGGTTCGTGGAGTTGCTCAAATCTTGGAGATGCTCAAATAGAAAACGAAGCAGAATGATGGAGAAAATGAATAGAAAAACTCGAACAACAGATCGATCATCTAAGTTACTAAAACCATGGAGATTTTTGAACAAAAAAAAAAGAAAAAATGAGGATGAAGGGGAGAAGAAAGAGGAGAAGTTCGAATGAAAGGAAAAGAATGATGGAATGATGGAGAAAACAAAAGGGATATGATGACAATTTGAACAATTTTAACCTTTTTTGTGTTGTTTAGTCTTTCTGAATGCGTGCTCTGTGTCAAAATCGCACTTTTGATGGCAGCGGACTTGCAATTGTGCGGTACTCACTTTTCAACGACAAGTGAGCTAAGCCAATTTGTTCTTGCGTCGCCTACGGCCAAGCGACGTATGCTCAAGCCTCTGGCCTTGATTTTAAGAAAAGGTTTTAGAAAACGAGAATAGAGAGGGATTTTTGAAAGAGAGATTTTTAAAAGAGACGTTATATAAGCAAGCAAGAGAGAAATAACAACGGCTCACAGTATATAACCTTGGGTAGGGAGAAGTTGACAACTAGTCGTATCCCCGTATAGTACATTCTGAGGCATTTCATGTTTGACAGGCCTATACATGGATATCTAGATGAGGAGATCTAAATGCAACAATCAGAAGGGTTTGCAGCTCCAGGCAAGAAGCACATGGTGTGTAAGCTCAATAAGAGCTTGTATGAACTGAAACAAACACTGAAACAATGGTACAAGAAGTTTGACTCCTTCATGTGCATGAGTTGTTTCCACAGGAGTGAAAAGGATCAGTGTGGCTACCTCAAGAAATACACTGATTCTTATGTGTTTCTACTCCTATATGTGGATGATATACTAATTACTGGATCAAGTATGAGGGAGATAAACCACCTGAAGGGAAGCTTGTCTTCAGTATTTGAGATGAAAGATTTTGGTGCAGCGAAACAAATTCTTAGGATGAGAATTTCTCGAGATAGATCTGCTGGCACATTAAATCTATCCCAAGAGCAGTACATTGAGAAGGTGTTGTCCAAATTCAAGATGAATGACGCTAAACCCAGGATTACCCCCTTGGCAAATCATATTAAATTGTCAAATTGGCAATCTCCCAAGACAGTTGAGGAACGTGAGCACATGGCATCAGTTCCGTACGCTTCTGCAGTTGAGAGTTTGATGTATGCTATGGTCTGCACTAGATCTGACATAACACATGTAGTGGGAGTTGTTAGCAAGTACATGGCAAATCCAGGGAAAGAACATTGGGAAGCTGTGAAGTGGTTTTTGAGATATCTGAGAGGTACATCCAATACTTCACTTTTTTATGGCAATGACAAATTAGTTCTGCAAGGTTTTGTGGATGCTGATCTGAGTGGAGATGTAGACTCTATCAAGAGCACATTTGGATTTATCTACACTATAGATGAAACAGTAGTGAGTTGGATGTCCAAGCTTCAGAAATGCATTGCTCTTTCATCTATTGAAGCTGAGTACGTGGCAATAGCTGAAGCTGGAAAGAAGATGATATGGATGACAGACTATCTAGAAGAATTAGGCAGGAAGTAGTGCAAGAAGATCCTTTATACAGATAGTCAGAGTGCCATACAGTTGGTGAAAAACTCAGTCTATCATTCAAGGACAAAACACATTAGAAGGCGATACCATTTCACTCGCAGGTTAGTGGAAGAAGGCAATATGTGTTTGGAGAAGATAGAGGGTGCAAAGAATCCAGTAGACATGTTGACAAAATGTGTTGATGTTGGAAAATTAAGGTTATGCAAAGTCTTAATTGGTATGGTGTAGTGATCGTTTGAGAATGAAATTCTTGGTTTACTGGATCAGTCTCCAAGTGGGAGAATGGTTAGGTTATGGAGTCTGCTCTCTTATTTATAGTTTGGTCAACAGTTTGGTAAAGCTATATATGGTAAATAGCTATATATAGTAGATGGTTAAATATAGTAAAGTTATATATAGTAAATACCTATATATAGTAGATGGTTAAATCTGGTAAAGCTATATATAGTAAACTGAACTATATATATATATATATCCCGTAGAGTAGAGCTTTAGAAATGTACTTTCTTTATTCTCTTACTGTACATACTAGAAGTCATCAATATAAATTCTTTAGCCAGGGTTCTCCTTATATTTTCTCTATCATATTCTTTGTGTTCATCTAGATCGAGTGTGTGCGTTGTTGTGCGATCCCAACATTTCATAAGCGATGAGGTGGCCTTCTTGAATAAGGACACCACGTAGGGCAAAGTCGGAATCATCTGTCTCTATTTCAAATGGCTTTGTAACATCTACTAACCCGAGGACAAGACCCCTCGTCATGGTTGCCTTCAGATCTTCAAAGGCCATTTGACATTTATTTGACCACGACCAAGGGTGGTCTTTCTTTAGGAGCTCTATTAATTGGGCGGCTCACCGTGAAAACTCTTCGACGAACCGCCTATAGTAGTTTGCCAATCCTAGGAAGGATCGCACATCGGATACAGAAGTAGGGATTTTCCACTCTTTCATAGCTTTATCTTATCATTATCCATGCCGATCTGTCCACACTGATGAAATGTCCAAGGAAGTTGATGCATGTTTATGCGAAGGCACATTTTTCTTTCTTGACGTACAACTGATTCTGCCGCAGCTTGTCAAACACCAGCTTCAAGTGCACCTTGTGTTCCTCTAGGGTTATGTTGTATACAACTATGTCATTGAGGTATACTATGACGAACTGATCCAAGTATTCGTAGAAAACCTGGTTCATTAACGTGCAAAACGTAGCTGGGCATTTGTCAAGCCAAAGGGCATTACTAGAAACTCAAAGGCCTCATATCTTGTTACGCACGTCGTCTTGGGCTCGTCCCCTTCAGCAATATGTACTTGGTAGTACCCTGATCGTAAGTTCAACTTCGTGAAGTATTTGGCCCCGTAAAGTTGGTCAACAAGTCGGATATTATCGGCAGTGGGTATTTGTTGCGTACTGTCACCTTGTTTAAGGCTCTATAATCTATGCACAAATGCAACGTCCCATCCTTCTTTTTTTGGAATAGTACGGGGGCTGGACGGATGAATCCTGGCGTCAACAACTCATCTAATTGTTTCCTCAATTCGGCTAGCTCAGGATCAATTCCTCGTCGGTGTGGTAATGTTTGTGGTAAGCTCTCTGGCATTATGTTAGCATAACTGTTTAGTACTTCCTTGATTTCACTTGGAATAGTTTTCTCAGTGGTCACTTCTTCCATCAGTGGTATAGCCATAAATGTAGGTTCCTCTCCTACGAGTTCTCTTTTAAATTGTATGGCCGAGATCATTCTAAGATTACCTAGTTGCTTGATGCTTACAGGTATTACTGTGGGGTTGCGGTCGGTGATCACCAAGCATTTCGCCAATGAAGTTGTGTTCTAAGAGGAACTCCATCCCAAATACCACGTCAAAGTCGTCCATGCGAACCACGAAAAGGTCCAACTCTCGTGTCCAAGCCCCTAATTTAAAGGGGACTCTTTTGGAAACTCCCATAATAGGCAAGGTCTCAGAGTTGACAGCTTTCATTTTTCCTGGGTTCTTTTCTATGGTGAGTCCCAATCTTCATGCTTCTTGATCGGTGATGAAGTTGTGGGTCGCTCCTGAGTCTATCAAAGTGTTCTTGCTTGGTCGAGAGTTTATTGTCGCATCCACAAACATGAGTCCTTTCTCTATTATCTCCTTCGGGTCGACCTTTCATTGGAGGGCCGACAAGAATTTGAGCGCGCCCTTTCGGGGGTTGTCTTGATCTTCCTTCTGGTCTAGCATAGTCTCGACTCTTGTGTTGTTGCTCTCTTGAATGAACACTTGGAGTGCACTGAGAGAGGCCTGATGAGAACAGTAGGACACTTTGTGGGGGCCTTTACACAACAGGCATTTTAAAGGTGTCGTCAGGTGGTTCCTTTGAGGGTAAGGTCCTCGAGATGTCCCCACTTGGTTGTTTTGAGGAGGTTTATCTGTCCACCCGCTTGGTCTGTCGTTACTTCTGTTTGGCCTGTTGGGGCTTCCATTTCGATGACCTGGCGGCTTATATGTTTTGCCCCAGTGTTTGGGGCCTGTGTAGTTTTTCTTTGGTAACCCACTTCATTCCCATAGTCTAGGAGTCTCTCAGCGCTGGCAATTGCGGTAGCTAGGTCTTGGACCTTTTTCTCGTGTACTTTTGTTTTGGCCCACGGTTGTAACTCATTTATAAAGAACACCTTGTCCTTCTCTGATGTGCCCCTGATATCTAGCATCAGGGTCGAGAACTGTTTGACATAGTCCCTTATGCTTCTAGCTTGCTTTACGGCTATTAGTTTTTCCATTGCTAGATGCTCTACGTTTTTTAGGAGGAATTGGTCCCTCAACTCTCTCTTGAGATCTTCCCACGAGTCCATGATGCACAATCCATTCTTGATGTCTTGCACATTCGTACGCCACCAAAGTTTGGCGTTGTCTATGAGATACATCGAGGCTACTGTCACCTTTATGTCGTCGGTACAAGTCGGTGTGGCTTTGAAGTACTGTTCGACATCAAAGATGAAGTTCTCCAACTCTTTAGCATCTCGATTCCCTTTGAAAGGTCTAGGGTCTAGGAACTTAAGTTTGTTGGATCCTGTATTAGTTTTCTCAACCGAGACATTCTCCACGGCTTTCATGGTCACCTCAATTCGGGTGCTCATGACGGACATCTTTTCTTGGATGTCATCGATCGCTGTTCTGAATTCGTCAGCTAATCCATTGAACAAACTCATCATTGTATTTTGAAGCACGTTGAACTCTTCGCCACGTCCCTTCCTGTGTGCGACAAAGCTATCAGGGCTACCAGACGGTCTTGGGCTGCTCGTAGGAGCAACTTTTTCTTCGAGTGAGGGCACTCGAAATATCAGTTCTGCGATTGGCACCCATCTAGGTGGTTACCCATTGCGCCGATTTCTACGACTTTTCCATTCAATTCTGTTACCCGTGCTTCCAGGAAATGAATGGTGTCAGGGACTTCTTTGAGGAACAACATTTCCTCCTCTATTAAAGTAAGCCGGTCGGCTTGTGATTTGGGTGTCGACATTGTCTTTGCTATTTCACGGAGCTTACAAAGCTCTGATACCACTTGTCACAATCGCACTTTTGACTTGCGATTGTGCGGCACTCACTTTTCAATGACAAGTGAGCTAAGCCAATTCGTTCTTGTGTCGCCTACAGCCAAGCAACGTATGCTCGAGCCTCTGGTCTCAGTTTTAAGAAAAGGTTTTAAAAAACGAGGGCAGAGAGAGATTTTTGAAAGAGACGTTATATAAGCAAGCAAGAGAGAAATAACAACGGCTCACAGTATATAACCTTGGGCAGGGAGAAGTTGACAACTAATCGTATCCCCCTATAGTACATTCTGAGGCATTTCATGTTTGACAGGCCTAGACATGATATTTCTGAAACGTCCTTCCTAAAAATACAGAAGTAAAACACTAGAATATGAAAAGACATAAAGGGTTGGGCTTGTCATGGGCATGCGGCCATGGGCAACACGCCTTGGACGAGCATGACCGTGACACCCTGCTCATAATATTAAAAGATTTCATTAGTAAAGACGAACAAGAGAATGGTTGGGATCCCTTTCTTTCTACTTTCTTTATAGATTTGTACATAAAATGTTATTATTAAAATTTATTAAAAATGGTATTTGTTGTAGGGTTGGTTCTCGGTCCTGAGTGGTGACGAGCTAGTAGATGCTCGATGTGAATTGAGGTGAAGCTATGCAAGGCTAGATTGAAGTTTGAGCATGCGCTGACACGAGTTGGTCTAAGAAGATGATGGGTCGTGTAAGTTGGGCTTGGGTCAACTGGGTTGCGAGCGTGTCTAAGGACTAAAATACTAGTGGGTTTGGATTTTCAAACCTTGCTTCAGATATGAACCTATGGTTTGGGTTTTAAGTTTTAATTATTCTTGCATAATAATTTCCTAGAACATTAGCCACTTTTATATTTAGTTTTTTTCGTAATTATCGATGTTTCTTTAGCCCCAAGATTGAAAATACAGTCAACGATTAGAGTAGACGTGTCATAATTTTGATATTAAAGTTCTACTCCAAAGATCTAAATTCCTATAACATGTAGATTGTGCTCCAGAGTCAATTTCTAATCTTAAATTAACATTTCATTAACGCATGCTCAATTCTTGAAATTTTATTTTCAAGTTTAAAACGTATGCTATTCCATATGCGATCTGAAAAAAATGCATGGGATTTACACAGTTGACGAAGAGGATGGTTTGAGAACAAGACATTACTGCATTGGGTCCTTTCATGTCGATCTATTCGCTCGTGTTGAAACATTGTTGCTCGTGACCCTCACATAGCTAGTCAATTATTCTAAATCTTGCGACAAATGATTTTGTGATAAATGGAAATGTAAAATATTTGCATAAATATGAGAATAAGTATTTGGTTTACACACCCTTACAAAGAATGCTTCATTCTCCTCAGACCAATAAGGGCTCTTAGTGGATAATATCTACAAGTGTTAGGGGTTTCGGTTTAAAGTATCATTACTTTACCAATGATAAGAATTTGGTAGATTTAAACTTTTCAAAGTTAAGTCATGGAAGAAAAGTACCATTATGGACATCAATTGAACTCACCAGAGTTTTAAAAGTGTGAAAACATGATTTTTTAAAACTTCAAATTTTGAGAATATATCAAAGTTCGAGTTGGTTCTCTTACACGCCACGTCACAAAACCAAGTTAATTGAAAATTTTTACTAGGGAGAAGAACACACATCGTTATAAGTTATGCTTCATTTCCATCGCTAAAGGAAGGGCTTGATGACCTCTGACCTTGTGGTTAACAACCACATGCTCTAACCAACTGAGCTATTCCAGCCAATTATTTGTTATAATCCAAGCCCACCACCACTTGATATTGAATGGTTTCGTTCGTTACGTATCCCTGTCAGCCTCACGGTTTAAAACTGTATCAACGAAGGAGAGATTTTTAGACCTTTGTAAGAAATGTTTCTTCACCTCTCCAATCGACACGTGATCTACTTATCCAACCCTTTTGAGAGAACCCTTCTGAGAGCCAAGCGTCCTCACTGGCAAATCGCCTAGTGACTTGCTCTGATATCATTTGTAGGGTTCTCAAATCCCACCTCTAACAACTCATATGATTTTGAGGCAAGAGGCAAGCCAAAATGGATAATATCTACTATCGTTGTGGGCTTGGGTCAAAAGCATCGTTAGTTTATCAAATGATAAGAAGAACTTTGTAGATTTTAAATTTTCAAAGTGATATGAAATCAACCCAAGGGAAAGTATGTGTTAAAAATCACGTGTTTGTTTAAATTGTTGTTAGTTAGTATCTGATTAAATCTCCTTCAAGTTAGAAGTTGATTTAGTTTTGATTTGTTTATTGGTTTGCTACCAGATTTTTTGCATATTTTTTTAGTAAATTTTCTAAATATCTTTTTGTATTCTCTCTCTATATATAGAGCCTTCTTGCTCTTCATAATACAATCTTCTCATCAACCATTCAATCACTCACTCTTCTCACTAACAATTGATATTAGAGTAGTCTTCTTAAGGGATTTGTGAGATCAAATGGGAGGAGAATCAAGTTTTTTAGCTGTTGCACCACCAGTTTTCGATGGAGACAATTATCAAATGTGGGAAGTTTGTATGAAGACTTATCTGGAGGCTTTGGATCTTTGGGAAGCAATAGAAGAGGATTACGAGGTCCCTCCACTTCTAGCAAATCCTACTGTAGCACAAATCAAATAACAGAAGGACAAGAAGACAAGAAAATCAAAAGCAAAAGCTTGCCTATTTGCAGCTGTATCTCAAATGATCTTCATGTGAATAATGTCTCTTAAAATAGAAAAGGAAATTTGGGATTATCTCAAGGCTGAATATGAAGGAGATGAGAGGATTCGTGGAATGAAAGTCCTGAATTTGATTAGGGATTTTGAGTTGCAAAAGATGAAGAAGTCTGAGTTGGTGAAGGAGTGCTCTAACAGATTTCTCAGCATTGCCAACAAGGTGAAATTGCTTGGTTCTATGTTAAATGATTCCAGGATCATTGAAAAGTTGCTAGTCACTATTCCAGAGAAGTTTGAAGTCACCATTACTACTCTCGAGAACACCAAAGACCTGTCAAAGATTTCTCTTACAGTGCTCTTGAACCTTTTACAAGCACAAGAGCAAAGGAGGTCTATGAGGCAAGACGGGGTGATTGAAGGTGTCTTACCTGTTAAGCATCAAGACCACATCAGGTATAAAAACAAGAAAAATTTCAAAAACCAATAGACGAATGAAGATTCATCTGCCAATTATCAAAAGACAAAAGGAGGAGGTTCCAAAAAATTCTATCCACCTTTCTGCCATTGTGATTAGAAAGGTCATCCACCATACAAGTGTTGGAGAAGACCTGACGCCAAATGCTCCAAATGCAATCAACTTGGACATGAAATTATGATCTGCAAAGTCAAAGGACAGGTGAAAGAGTAGATGCACATATAGTTGATCAAGAAGAAGAAGATCAATTGTTTGTGGTCCCTTGTTTCTCAGGCAAAGAATCAAGCGAGAGCTGGCTGATTGACAGTGGGTGCACGAATCATATGACATATAACAAGGAGTTTTTTGAGGAATTAAGAGACATTGAAGTCAAGAGAGTAAGGATTGACAATGGTGAACATTTGGAAGTAAGTTAAAAGGCACAATAGCTATAACAAGTTATGAAATTACAAAATTTATTCCATATGTTTTATTTTTAACTAAAATTGATCAAAATTTCTTAAGTGTTGGTCAGTTACTTGATAAAGGCTATAAAGTGTTGTTTGAAAAATAAGCACTGCGTGATCAGAGATGTTAGTGGCAAAGACTTGTTCAATGTCAAAATGAAAGGAATAATCTTTGCTCTAAATCAACAGCCTTTGTATCTAGAGTTAGTGTCACTAAGATTTGGCATAAAAGACGTAGGCACTTTCATCATCGAGGTTTGCTTTAGATGTAGTCAAAGAAGCTGGTAGAAGGACTCGCTAACATTGATAATGACATGCCTCTTTGTCGTACTTGTAATTTTGAGAAGCAACATATGCAACCCTTTCCTAAACAGGCATGGAGAGCCTAAAAAAAACTGCAACTGGTTCATTTTGATCTTTGTGGTCCTCAGCAAACACCATCATTAAATGGTAATCTTCATTACATTATTTTTATTGATGATCTAACAAGAATGTGTTGGATATTCTTGTTGAAGCAAAAGTCAGAAGTTGCGGGTGTATTTTGGAAATTCAAAGCCAGAGTTGAGAATGAAACTGCATACTTGATTCAAATGGTAAGATCAGATAATGGCACTTCAGAAACTTTTAACAGGTTTTGTGAAGAGGCTAGAGTTGAACATCAAATGTCAGCACTATACACTCCTCAACGGAATAACGTCAGTGATGATGGTGTTAATATAACACATGCAGAAGAAATTTGGATCTTAGGCACTCTTAGAACATCAATTATAGTAAATAACTAGCATGTTCATAAGTATTAAAACTCAAGGTGTTTGAGTACTAACCTTTTGTAGTTCAAATTCCTTTTTCCTCACGAACCGATTTCGAACCACCACTAGTGTCTTCTCCACTATTCTATGGTCTTAAGGATTGTGGAATCTGGTGAATGACTTAACTTATGAGGGATTTAGTATATATGAAGAGAGATTTTGTGAGAGTTTTTCTCCAAGTTTTTCCAAGGGAGAAGTTTCATGTACCTTGATCATTCTACTTATAGAGTCATATTTGCATGTTCATGCAAATTTGAGATCACCAAATTTTGACACTCAAAATTCCACTCAAATGTTTGGGATTATGTGGCAAGCATGCAAGTTTCAGTTAACCAAATTTTGACACCTCAAAATTCCACTAACTCAAACCTGAATTTTTTCATTAAGTGAAGTCAACTCATTTTAATTTAACAATTAATTTGAATAATTAATTTCAAATTAAAGTAATATTAAAGGATTAATTAAACTATTTAATTAATATTTAATATTAATTCAAATGCCAATTTCAATCAATTCTGACACATATTTGATTAAAATATTTAAATCTTATTTAAATATCTCCGATTCACTTTTTTGTTTAATTCGTAAATAAAAAAAATGCGGTTAAATATATCGTATATATAGCGCATATTCCCTAATTTGAATTCTAACACTTCGAACTCACTCGTCACACTGTTCTATGGTTTAGTCCGATATGAGCTAGTAGAGGGACCTAATGAACCTATAGATCATGAGCTCCAACGATCCTTAATCCTAGGTAGAACTCGACCTTAATCCTAAGTTAACTATGACGTCCTATTTCTTCATAATTATCCTTAGATTTGCATGGGTGAGAGTGGCATGAATTTGCGGACTCAATAAGCCTCCCATTTCAAGGGTAAGACTAGGTCAATAGCTAGGGACATAGGGTGCAAGATAGAATTCACTCCTACCCGCTTTTAGGGATAGTAGAGAGGTTGTTCTCTTAAGTACTGACTCTAGGTTTTGAACAAGAGGCCCACCCTCTCATTGGCCCGAGAGGGATTCAGTTTGGTGGTTAAGGAACAAGAAGTAACTTTAGGGGTAAAAACGGTAAATTGACCCAGCTCTAGTTACGAACAACCGGTGAAGGATCGACTTACTAATCATGATTATATCTAATAGACAAAAATATATCTATATTGAGGGGAGTGCAACTACTAGGCTATAGTGGAGTGTCCTAGTAGTTAACAAATGTTGGTTAAAAGGTTAATGAGTTTAGCCGGTTAATCTGGAATCGTTGGAGCTCATGATCTATAGGTCCATTAGGTCCCCCTGCTAGCTCATATCGTACTAAACCTTAGAACAGTGTGACGAGTGAGTTTGAAGTATTGAACTCAAATTAGGAAATATACGCTAAATATAAACGATATATTTAACCGTATTTTGATTTAATTACGAATTAAAAAAAAATGAGAGAATTGGAGATATTTAAATAAGATTTAAATATTTTAATTATGAATAGGGATTCATAATCAATATGTGCGGAAATTGATTGAGATTATCATTTGATTTAATGTTAAATATTAATTAATCCTTTAATATTATTTTGATTTGAAATTAATTATTCTTATTAATTGTTGAATTAAAATAGAGAAAGTCAAAGTGTTTGACTTCACTTAATCCATGTTTGAGTCAGTGGAATAGTGAGTGTCAATATATAGTTTAACAAAGCATGTTTGCCACATAATCCCACGAATTTGAGTGAGATTTTGAGTGTCAAAATTTGGTTTAACCAAACTTGCATGTTTGCCAAATAAACTCCACAAATTTGAGTGGAATTTTGAGTGTCAAAATTTTGTTAATTCAAACTTGCATGCTTGCCACATAATCCCACAAATTTGAGTGGAATTTTGAGTGTCAAAATTTGGTAATCTCAAATTTGCATAAACATGCAAATATGACTCTATAAATAGAGTGATCAAGGTACATGTAAATGGTTCTTAAAAAACTTTGAGAAATTCTCTCAAAACTCTCTTTACATATACTAAATTCCTTTCAAATTTAGTCACTCACTGGATTTCACGATCCCGTTCTAAGGCGGAGAATAGTAGGGAAGACACTAGTGGTGGTTCGAAACTGGTTCGTGAGGAAAAATGAATTTAAACTACAAAAAGTTGGTATTTAAATTCATTGAGTTTTAATGCTTTTGAACATGCTAGCCAATTTATTATAATTGATGTACTTTGAGTGCACAAGATCTAAATTGCTTTCCACATGTGTTATATTAACACCATCAGTTCCATTTCTGTCGAACATCTTAAGGGACGAGCTAACTAACTCCCTTCTGCTGCCTCATTTCGTCCTCTGACCAAGACTGATAATGTTACTCTTCAGGGAATATAGTATACCATGGTTAGTAAACATTGGTCACTATTCTTGCACTAGAACAAGATGGATCATTTGTCTTGTATCAGTACAATTGATCCATCGCCAAACTTTACATTTCCAATGACTTCTCATCAAGCTCCTTGAACTTTGTTTGATCTCCGGTCAAGTGGTTGCTTGCTCCATTGTCAAGGTATCACATGTTGGTCTTCACTCGGTCTTCTCCTTTTTTGAGAAGGTTCACCATAACCTTCTCTTCGTTGAGCATCAAAAGGTTGGGCATCTTCTAGACTAACATCAGTGCAGGCTCTTGATCCTGGTGAGTGTGAGATTTCCCTCCACATCGCGCTACTTCTTGCGACACTCTACTGCATAGTGCCCATATTTTCCACGAGAGTAACACTTGATCATACTATCGTCCTTCTCAGGGTTGGAATTTTCGTGGATTTGTGAGCTATTGTCACAGTCTCCTCTGCCACCACGTCCAAATCCATGTCTACGACCAAGCCCAAGACCTTTGTTTTTCTCGTTATGGCTACCACATCCCCTCATACTTGAAAAAGAAGAGTCAACAACATCATTCCTTTTCGTCTGTGCAAGCTACTCCACATATGTGAGTAAGAGGTGTTTCTCCTCCTTTTTGTCTTCATAACCAAAATTGTCTCCTCGTGGACCTTAAGACGAACAAAAACCTTCTCAACTAACATATTCTTAAGGTCGCCGAACTGCTCGATGGAGGTAATAATTTGCATGAATCTTAGGAGAATAGCTCGAAGGAACTTCTTGACTACGGTGATCAATCGATAAGATAACGAACTTCTTGGAGGTAATAAATTCTATCTCTATAAGATGAGAGGTTTTCTATCTATAAAAAAATAGAAGATAGATTGTGTGTCAAATAGGACTCTATGTACCAAATATTAACATATTGATACACATTCAATTTTTAATCGAACAACATGAAAAAAATTGAGACAAGAACGATACTCTTATTTGTTGTATTCAGTTCATAATACTTATTTAGGTTAGACTAACAAACTATTTTTTATATTCAAAACCCATTAGAAGGAAGGGACAATAGAAATCATATAGAAATGTTAGACTTGAAGGCCCTAAAAATGAGGTGTTTTTGTATAACAACTTGATAGCACTGGATATAGCATGCACCTCGGGCACGCCCCTAGCTCAACAAGCTTTTTTTATACAAATATGTATACTATACATTAACCATGTTTACTATTAAAGTTTAACTATTACTCGTTACGAATAACATGTATTTAACCTTTCAATATAATCATATGGGAAGTGATTTAGTGCCTTTATCAACTACACGATACTATGTCATCTCTTTCCCTTCAAGACAAATTCATATTAAAGATTATTTAACTAGCACTTAAAAGAACCTGCATTATAACTTGGTTATGAAGCCTATAATCATGAATCATAGCTAGGATACTTTAATTTACCCTTCAAGATATGGATAATAACGAAACTGTCATTCTTGCAAGAATCAAATTATCAACAATGACCACCTGCACCAAATCCATCGAATATCGACTCTTAGCCGTTGGATCTCTTCCCAAATTGGATAATTCTAGAACACTCATAAATCATCACATCCAATGACTAGGATTCAAAACCAAGGTCGGTAGTTCGCTGATCGAAGATGATATTTTCGATTGGTTTTCTAGAAAATCCAACCTCCAATTCACAATGATTCAGGAGCTCTCAATCTCGATTTAAGCTTCCCCTATAAAGTTTGAAGTTGGGGAATAGTTTGAAACAAGAATCGAGCAAGGTCGAGCTCCCAATCGTAGTCAATAAGCGTTTAGATTTTAGGTCTCCTACTCTCGAATTTCTTCCAAATTTGGGAGCAATTCCCCACAATTTCCTTTCAAACCTGTTCCTATAGTTTCTAAACAAGATTACCTACAAGTTCTATAAAGGAATTGAGCTACGACGATCCCAATAAGTTTCTACACCTTCAAGGAATGTTTCCATCGAAGACCACACCTCAGGAACGTGCCCAGTTGAAGAAAATCCATTTTGGGCTCAAATCGGAGGTAAGTTTCGAATTCCTATCTATGGTCCTTTTTCCTTAAAATTAAGGATTCCTTTAGCTTCAGAGAAAGAAGTTGAGTAACTTTAATGAAGGAATCGAGAATTGAAACGTCGTAGAACAAGCTACCCAAGATATTGATTTTCAGGCGTTTTGGCTAACTTGCAGACCGAGGACAATTCTCCAAAATTGCGGACACACACTCAACTTCGTTCCTCCAAACCAATTCATGTTGCTTGAGAAAAGAATAAGGAAGAGTTTTCGTGAAGAAATCGAGCCTTGAAAACCCCTAAAATCGGATACCCAATAAGAAATCCTCTGTTTTAGCTTCGGCGACAAATCATATTTTAGGCGAATATCTTAGGCTACAATCCACGAGAATGTATGAAATCAATTTCTAGCTCTTCATTGTAACACCATCTTTAAGTTTTATGAAGAAATCAAGGGGGAAAATGACTTGATCGAAGCTATGGAGGTGGAGTTTCAGACGGGGGTGCTATATGTCATGCACGTCCTCTTCCCGTCTGGAGGAAGAAGACGACGACTGGGCGGTTCAGTTGAATCGGCCACGTCGACCCAAAACTCGATATTTCTCAATTTTAACTCCCTTCTAAATCGGCTCTCATAAAAATCTTTATGGTTCCAGAAACTAGACACAATAAGGAGTCTGTGTAAGGAAATATGAGATAATTCAGATACCGAAAGCTTAAGAATGTAGGTCCCGAACGTCAATGATGAGGTAAGTAGCCACCTTGGACTTTTTGTTAAGAAATACTTGTAGGAATTACTTGGATTTCCATATGAAACTTAGACAAAGTATGAATTAAGGATATATGAAAGAAAAACTCAAAGAACTGTGAGTTAAGACCCTAAACCGATCAAATTGCTCGAGAATTAGGTAACACTAAAATAACTGACTAAATGAACTCCACTTCCTATGAAACTTTAATTCTTAGAATATTATAGTATGTCGAGGCTATATATGAAATTTGGTAGTCATTGGATAAGGATAAGTAGGTAAACCAAGAAACGGTACAAAATGACCATAATGCCCCTAAGGATATCTACCTAGGGTTCATGACTTAGATGACCTCCAAATACTATGAAACTCTGAAGTAAATCTATTTTATGATACTTGATGATGTGGTGAAGTTTGAAAACCATTGGAGCTTGTTCAGTAGTAAAACCAAGAATTAGGGGTAAAATGACCAAAATGCCCCTAGGACTACTTATGATAATTGAAGGTCTATACGTGCTTCAAATGATTTGATACTTCTTATAAGATTTATTCTTAAGGACATGAAGATATGTTTGAGATTTCAAGTTGATTGGAGCAAGTTTGGAACCTAAACCAAGTAAGGATCCAAGAAACACCACAAGAATCAAGACTCTTCTAGAATCCTCCAAAAAACTCCTAGGAATCTATGACCTTCTAGTAAGATAGGTTCATATGGTTACAAATAAAAGTTACAACTTACACCTCAAGAAATTATGGACCTTAAAAACTTATAAGATTGAGAACCAAGAACAACACCACACATGCTTTACTACCACTCAAGGACGAGGGACCAAGGTCCCCAAACTCAGAAACTCAAAAATGCTAGGTAATACTCTAATAATGTACATAGTGACCTATAACCTCCTACCAAGCGATGCTTTCTGAGGCCTAAGAATTCCTCTTCTAGGTGGGATGCCTTGCACCATGTTTCCTTTACAGGATATTATGTTCGGCCTCAAGTTTTCTTCACCTAGATGAGATGTCTTGCACCATGTTATGGGTACCCAAAAGATTTACAGGATGTCATGTGCATGTATGCACTGACCACGTGGCCTTTATGGTCCATCATGGGGAGTAGTCTAGGGCCACAGAGGAACAAGAAGAGAGTAAGTTACCTTAACCAAGAATCAAGAGCCTCCTATGACCTCCCACGGTACAACATGCTCATGACTTAGACTACGCTGCTTGGAACGCATGAAGCCTTGAGCGTAGGTATTCATTTTGTATTATAGGGCAAGCCCTTAATGCAAGATTAGACTACATTGCTTGGAACGCAAAATGCCTTGGATGTAGGTTTTCAGACTATGCCTTTTGGAACGCATGAAGCCTTGGGCATAGGTTAGAAGACCGTATCAAAGGGCAAGCCTTGAGATGTGGGTTAAGACTACGTCGCTTGAAACACATGAAGCATTGGACGTAGGTTAAGGCTGTGTCACTTGGAACACATGAACCCTTGGACACAGAATTGTCAAGTGCATGGCTAGTGCCGTAAATCCTAGAGGGAGTGTCTTGAAGAACAAATCAAGAACCAAGAAAGTACCAAGAATAAGAGAAAGATCAAGGACTAGAACATGGATCGATATCCTAGTTTTGAAGACAAAAACCAAGAACCATGGAACTAAGGCCCTTAAAGGATAATCAAGAAGTAAAGAACAAGAAGTAGAGGGTCTGAGTACTTACAACAAGAACAAGAACAAGAACAAGAACAAGACAAGAACAAATAATGTGGTACTCTAGCCTATCAAGGACACGATTAAGAGCCTACAAGTAGGCTACTTACTAAGTTTTTGTACTCATTCCTTATTCTCCTTTTTTTTTATTTTTTCAGATAATAAGAAGCTAGTTGAGGTCGGGAGCAGGTGCCATATACTAATCTCACCTGTCGTCCTCGACCCTTTTGTCTTAAAATGTTTTGTGTTCATTCCTTATTTTGTGTTTTAGCTCGGATGTTGTGTTTTAAATACTTATGTATAAACTTTATTTTGATATAATGTAAATATAATGTTTTAACTTCTTTTTTTTTATTTCGTGCGAAAACTTTTCCCATCTTTTAGAGTCATCGAGTCCGTCTGGTCCTTACAGCTTGTTCCCCTCTCTAACGAATGTGGGATCTCATGCTATCATTCAATCAAACATTGATATTTCACTTACTTAATAAGCACTTGTGTACTTTATCAAGTCAATATCAATTAGTTCAACTATACATCAGGTATCGTTCAATCACATGAACCCTCCTAGTTTAGGATAGTTCTATTGACACTGTTAACCTGCTTAAATAAATGAATTTTCAAATCTAATTTATAAATATAACTCAAACATAAACTTCAATTAACTTTATACCAACCCTTTACCATTTAACATCCTTTAACACGTCAAATTCGTCAATTCAACCATATAACAGATATTAAATTAAATATCAATTCATAAACTTGCTTAATCTATAAGTAATACTTAAATGGAGAAATCCAAATAATTACCGTAACCTAAGTTTGATTCAAGCTATTTTTCTCTTTTAAATTTTCCAAAATCTTCCAATTAGTTTCTAAAATAAAAAATTATAATAGTTGCATTTAACTCTAAAAAAATGGTAAAACAAAGATGTCAAAGTGAATCAAAATAGATAAAAATAGTCCAACTGGTCCAATTCAATTCAACCAACAACACTGGTTATTCAACCTCCATTTTCACAAATGGACGTTCGAGGTGTCATTTTCCTTCAATTTCCAATTTTCATATCATCAAGCTCGAATCTATCCTTAGTTGATGCCTTCACCAAAAGTATAGTGCACATCTAGATGAATTTAATGAGATAATCATTAAGAAAAATTATCGACGTAGAAATTGAGATGTGATTTAAACTACTTAGATACCTTAAGAACTATGTAAATCTCCACTACGCCTAAGAAAATTTAAGACAACTTACAAGTCCATTAATAGGGTGAACAATGTCACTAAAGCCCGACCATTTCGTATTCCCTCTAAACCTCAGTAGCACTATTCAACAACTTAAATCGAACCTACAACCTATTCACTATTGTGACAATGGAAGTTGACTAATTCTGAGGAATTCAAAATTAGTTCACCCGAGAGATGAGATATACCGTCTATAGGTCCGCATTGCAAAAATTAGTTCACAATAATATGAGTTGTCAGAAGTGGGATATGAAACCACATCCTCTTACGATGACCAAAACTTGAGTCTAGTGCCTTAGATCACTTGGTCATCCTGACTGCTTATTGTGAGATCTCACATTGGTTTGAGAGGAGAATGAAGCATTACTTATAAGGGTGTGTAAACAACTATCTAGTAGACGCATTTTAAAACTTTGAGGCTAACGGCGATATGTAACGGACTAAAATAGACAATATCTGCTAGTTGTTGGAGAGAGGAACAAAGAGTTCTTATAAGGGTGTGGAAATCTCTTCTTAATAGACACGTTTTAAAACTGTGAGGCTGATGGAAATACCTAATGGGCCAAAATGAACAATGTTTACTAGCATTGAGCTAGGACTTTTACAAATGATATTAGAGCTAGTCACCAGACGATCTGCGAGTGGGGATGCTAGGCCCTTAGAAGGGGTGGATTGTGAGATCCCACATCTACTAGAGAGGGGAAGGGAAGAAACATTTCTTACAAGGGTTTGAAAACCTCTCCCTAGTACATGCGGTTTAAAACCGTGAGGCTGACGGTGATACATAACGAACGAAAGAGGACAATATCAACTAGTGGTGGGCTTGGACTATAACAAATGATTGCTTGGAATAGCTCAGTTGGTTAGAGCATGTGGTTGTTAACCACAAGGTTAGAGGTTTTAAGCCCTCCTTTGCTTCTTCCTAATAGAAATTTTGAATCAACTTGGGTTTGTGATGTGTGTAAGCGAACTAACTGGAACTTCGAGATATTCTCAAAATTTGATAAAATAATGATTCTTTCAACCCAATCACCTAACGTCAGTAGATATAAACCCACGCTCAGCATCAGCCTCACAATTATATAAAGTTATCAGAAATGGGATATAAACTCACGCACTAAATTTGAGATGAGCTCACGCCCTATAAACTCATGTTCAGCATCAGCCTCACAATTATATAAAGTTGTCAGAAATGGGATATAATCTCACGCCCTATAAACTCACGCTCAGCATCAGCCTCACAATTATATAAAGTTGTCAGAAATGAGATATAAATTCACGCACTAAATTTGAGACGAGCGCCTTAGACCAAATTTGAGATTGGTGCCTTAAACACTCAAACAATAATAAAGTTGTCATAAATGGGATATAAACTCACGCCCTATAAACTCACGCTCAGCATCAGCCTCACAATTATATAAAGTTGTCAGAAATTGGATATAAACTCACGCACTAAATTTGAGACGAGCTCACGCCCTATAAACTCACGCTCAGCATCAGCCTCACAATTATATAAAGTTGTCAGAAATGGGATATAAACTCACGCATTAAATTTGAGACGAGCGCCTTAGACTAAATTTGAGACTGTGCCTTAAACACTCAAATAACAATAAAGGAGAAGTAGCATCACAAACTCACGCATTAAATTTGAGACGAGCACCTTAGACCAAATTTGAGACTGGTGCCTTAAACACTCAAACAACAATAAAGGAGAAGTAGCATCAGCCTCACAATTATCAATTATATAAAGTTGTGAGAAATGGGATACAAACTCATGCCCTCTTAACCAAAATTTGAGACGGGCGCCTTAGACCAAATTTGAGACGGGTGCCTTAAACACTCAAATAACAATAAAGGAGAAGGCATCCCTCTTAACCAGAATTTGAGACGGGTGCCTTAGACAAAATTTGAGAAACTCACGCCCTCTTAACCAGAATTTGAGACGGGCGCCTTAGACCAAATTTGAGACTGGTGCCTTAAACACTCCAACAACAATAAGGGAGAAGGCATCCCTCTTAACAAGAATTTGAGACGGGCGCCTTAGACCAAATTTGAGAGTAGTGCCTTAAACACTCGAACAACAATAAGGGAGAAGGCGTCTAACGTGAAGGTGAAGTTACTGATTGATTGCCACTGGTACATCACCAGGTAAACTTTTTTTTGTTTATCATTTCCCAAATAACGCTTTGGTAAACTCACTACTCTTAAGATCATTTATGTTCATCAAATGACATGACAACTTGCTTCATAATTCAATTACAAGATCACAACATGCTCAAAAGGACAAATATAGTTTCGTATTTAAGAAGAAAATCAACGATTTATTGTATGGATTCAACCAAATTTCTCTACTAAGTGCCACAATTTGATTGCAAGTACATGAAAAGTTGTGAAATTTGAAAACAACCCTTCTCAAACTCTTCCACGCCAACCTGAGATTTTGAATTGATAAACAAAATTATGGAGCACACTTTAAGAATTCTGACATAGGAATTCATGGACCAGTTGAATTGATGGAGAAACAATAAAGAATTTGTCTAGCGATGATTGGTATTACAAGGTTGGTTTGGATGGTGAAAAGTCTGAATTTTTCAATCCCAATTGTCAATAAAGGGAGCTCTCGAACGGTGGCAATCTCCCATTGAATAAAATTTTCGTTTGGTATAAGGCGAATCATTTCTAGTTTTGAAGTGTTCTTGTTAGTATAATGATTTGAATTGTTTGTAAATTTATGATTGGTTTTTTTTGTATAGACCACTTTCCAAACTCCAAGCGGAAGTGAAGCAATGATAGTGGATTGATGGGCATGGGGAAGGGCCATGCTTGGGTTAATGGACTAAGAATTGGAAGGTATTGGCCAAGTTATCTTTTAAATGAGAATGACTGCCCTTCACATTATGACTTCCATGGTGCTTACCCTGATGGCAAGTGTGCCACTAACGGTGGAAAGCCTATTCAAAGATGGTATGATCTTGAGGAGTTCTTAGATTTTGAACTCTCTATTCAACATCCTACGACTTTTAGCTTAAGTGAATGTCTTTTTTTTTTTTTACTTTCATGTACCATATTCCAAGATCTTACTTGAATTATGGGGAAGAGAACACACTGATTTTATTCCAAGAGTTTGGTGGCGCCATTGGATATAGATATCCAAACAACGAGGGTGAAAAAGGTATGTGCAATGTCTTATGCTGGAAGCACGTTGGAGCTGTCATGCCATGATCGAACCATCTCTGGTATCAAATTTAAGAGCTTTGGGAACCCATGGCACTTGTGACAATTTCTAGAAGGGTTCCTGTAAGTCCTCCACTGTCTTATCAGTCAACAAGAAGGTATAACTCTGGTTTTGTTAAATAGATGACACTCTGGTTTTGGGTTTTTTCTGATGAGTTTGTTTGAATTTTGATTGAAATTACAGGCATGTCTTGGACTAAGGGAATGCTCCATTGATGTTTCATAAAAGAATCTTGGGTCAACTGGTTGCAAGAAACGTAATCGGCTCGCTGTTCAAGTTACTTGTTAAAACATCTTGCTTTTTCCGCAACTCAATCTCAACTCCCACTTGCTTTGTTGTCTTGGAACCTTGCTCCACATCTAGTTCCTGAACAGTAGTCTTAGGAGTTTTTTGAGTATCTGCTACAACATCACTAGGTGAGTTTCCCTGCAACTCAAGCTCAACTTCCACTTGCTTCGTGGTCTTGGAACCTTGCTCCACATCTAGCTCCTCAGCAGTAGTCTCAGGAGTTTCATGAGTATCTACTACAACATCACTAAGTGAGTTTTCCTGCAACTCAAGTTCAACTCCCACTTGCTTCGTCGAACCTTGCTCCACATATGGTTTTATTTCCAACCGCACTTTCTTCAATTCTCTAGCAATCCTTGTGAAGCTAACTCGTTTCTGCTTGCTCATAACGTAGTTCTCACAACGACCCACATCAACAGATTTCAGACTTTCTAAAACTCCTTTCGCAGCCAGCCTCCTTCATTCTTTTCGCGCTCATATGTTCGAGTCTATTGTGTCATAGACTTGAATTTGAAGCACTCTCAGCAACAGCAGCTATGTTCATACATCCTGCAATGGTGTATAAGGTTCCAGATTTTTAGCCACGTGCTACTACCGTAGCACCCTTCATAATCTTCCACGAACTCTTCCCTAACTTTGTTGCATAACCTATGTTGTCCAACTGACCAATAGAGATCAGGTTCCTTTTGAGACCAGAAATATATCTGACATCCTTTAATGTCCACTGATTTCCTGCCGGAGTTTTTATGCAGACATCTCCTTTTTCTTTAATCTCCAAATCTTTGTTGTCTGCAAGATACACCTTCTCGAAATTTTCAGACTTGAAATTCCTAAACAACTCTTTATTTGAGACGAATGAAAAGATGCACCTGAATCCAAAATCCAGGATTCAATCGAACTATCCATGCTGAGGATTAGAGCATCCTCAATGTCTTCTGCTGAATTTATAGAATCATCATCATCTCCAGATTTGTGATTCTGCTTTCTCTTTGGTCTTGTACAACCTATCCGAAAGTGACCTTTTTCTCCACAATTCCAACACATTACGTTTGGTATATTTGGAGATTTTTCTCGGTTCTTTGATTTTGATTTCCCTTTGTTTGGGCCCTTCGGTTTACTTCTTCCTCGTTGGTCAACACTAAGAGCACATACCAGATGAATTTTCAATTTCTCGTTTGTGAGTACTTTCGTTGAGAACTACATCTCGAATTTCATCAAACTTCAGTTTATCAGATCATCGCGAACTGCTGATTGCGGCAACAACAGTATCCCACGACTCGGGTAAAGATGACATCAAAATCAATGTTTTAATTTCATCCTCGAAATTAATTTCCACCGAACTCAGTTGACTTACGATCATATTGAATTCATTTATATGATCAACAACAGATCCACCTTCAGACATTTGTAGGTTGAACAATCTCCGCATCAAATACACCTTGTTCATAGCCGACGATTTTTCGTACATATTCAACAGCGCTTTCATCAGATCTGACGTTGTCTTCTCCTTGATGATGTTAAAAGCCACGTTTCTAGATAGCGTCAACCAGATCATCCTTAAGGCTTTTCGATCCTTGAGCTTCCACTACTCCGTGGTCATGGTATCCGACTTCACCCCCCAACAGAAGTTCGTGAAGATCTTTCTGGTACAGATAATCTTCAATCTGCATCTTCCAGAAACCGAAATCGGATCCATCGAACTTCTCAATTCCAATCTTTGAACATCTTCACAAATCATGGTGAATTTCTCCTAGTTCTGATACCAGTTGTTAGGATTGCATAACAACGCACACACTTGATCTAGATGAACACAAAGAACAGGATAGAGAAAATTGCAAGGAGAACTCTGGCTAAAAGGATTTTTATTTTTATTGATGACTTCACGTTGTACAGTAAGAGAGAATTACAGAGAATACAAAGTACATTTTCAAAGCTCTCCCGGACGGGATATATATAGTTCAGTTTACTATATATAGCTTTACCAGATTTAACTATCTACTTATATAGCTATTTACCATATATACCTTTACCGGACATAGCTTTACCAAATATAGCTTTACCAGATATAACGGTTGACCAAGCTATAAATAAGCAGCAGGCTCCATAACCTAACAATAGGAAAGAGTTAGGCGTTGAATTGTAGTATCGAGATGACTACCATTTCATTGTGACTTCGGTAAGACCAACCATGTACGTGACCTTACTATTGGTGTTAGCCTATTGTATTGTTATGAAACGTATGGCACGTATGCATGTAATCCATTATACTACTTACATTAATGAACAAAAATGCTATAAATGAAATGTACGTCTTACCTGTAAAAGAGATGTTGCCCTGCATTCATATTGCATAAATGAATTATATTATGAAATGTCAAAAAGAAAGGGAAGTATTAAATGTTATGTAATGAATGTAAATTATGGGATTTTATGCATGCTTGTATGTCATGTGCATTGGGATATTTTCCCATCATGTTATGTTAGTACGAACATCTACGTTCCATATTTATATCACTCAACGAGATTTGCACATAATTCGCACCTACAATAACCTGCACGCGACCCACTACCCGCTATCTAAGATCCACGACCCCAATTGCCTGCCTTGGCCTGACCTGATATGGCAGGGCAATTTAAGAGTGCAATGTGTTAGCTCTACAAAAATTGAAGGCAAATACTGCATTCACTAGGGTTTCAAGCCGCGCGCTTTCAGCCTACCTACCCTCTCGTGACCACCTGCACGTGGCTATGTGTGTGGAAGCGTCCCCAACCACGCGTGAGGGTGCGTGGGGCAACTTTCATCTTGTCGTTCGACCTTCCTTCAACTGTTTTGCACCAAAATTTCAATACTGATTTAACTTCTCTTGAACGAGGATATTCCAGTGATTTTTCAAGAATTTTGAAGCTCCCAACAAGAGGAAAAGCAAACTTGAGAGGACACACATCATTCTGGTAAGTAGCCACACAAGTTTTATGCAAGTAATATTTATAGGGATCGCTAAGACGTACTAGCATGCGAGCATATCTTACCTTAGGTGGTTAGACTATGCATGTCTAGAATTCTAATGTGCAATTTTAGATAAATGTACTATGTATGTTATGGATAAATAAAAAAAATTCCCCAAAGTATGAGAATTGTTTTGTATGCCTATTTAATGTTTTCTCTTGTGTTAGAAAGGTGGAAGTTATCTCTCCGTTAAGCATATTTGAATACCATGTAAAATTGTGAGCTAGATTTAGGTGAATGATTCTATGGATTATGTAATTTTGTACTTAAGTGATGGATATGAATATCTCTCTAATAAGCATGCATGAATGTTTAGATTATGATTTTTGTGCTCTTGGTGATTGATAGAATATCTCCCTGACAAAACATGCATGAACCAAGTTAAATTTAGGGCACTAGAACAAGAACAGTTTTAGAGTTCTCTATGTCAGTACATTTCTAGTAGACTATGCACCATAGGATCTGAGCGGTAATCAGAAGCATAAATTTGAATTCACCACTTGGTTGGATACCTAGGAGTTAGTCCTAACGTCCTAGAAACGAGAGACTAAACCTCCTAAACTCCCAATGAACCTAGTAAAAATCTACGACAAGGATGACTAAAAAACATAGGCTTCAAGGTAGGGTGAACGATGTCATTAGAACATCTAAGACTATTTGAGTATAGAAATGGATCAAGGTAGAAGTTTCGATTCTATAAATTGGTCTTGAGAAGTGACTTGAGACAACAGGTTGGTAAGCTCTTTTATTGTAGGTAGAAATGGATCAAGGGGGAAGCTATAAATCCATAAAAAAATTCTTGAAGAGACTTAGACGGCATAAAAAAATGTTTCTACTATTGTGTGTAGAAATTGGCCAAGGCCGACATTGCGACTCCATAAATCTATCTTGGAAGAGACTTAGACTACACAAGTAGTTGTTAGGGTGAGTGCTCCTATTGAGTGTAGGAACAGGACAAGACGAAAATCGTGATTCCGTTAACTAAACCTAATTGGTGACTTGGGATTGCATAGGTAGTTGACTCACGATAAATGACTAGGAATTGCTCAGAACTTCGAGGCTTACACAGAAGCTTAGATAACTGTATGACTAGGCCCAAACTTCCTGGAGAGAGAAAATCTTGTTGTAACTTACAATGATAAGGATGCAAACTTCCTATGTACCATGAATTTTCAAATGTACATTAATAAGGGTGCAAACTTCCTAATTAAAGCATAAAACTTAGTCCACAACCACAAAACTTGGTCCATAATTTGGGAACTATGGCCAATTCTCCCCTATTTGTTCCATAAGTTAGTAACTTATTCTACTAAGTCAAGTTGATAAGCTCATAAAGGGAGCCCAAAAGGTAAGTTAGTGACTTATTCTACGAAGCCAAGTTGATAAGCTCATAAAGGGAGCCCAAAAGGTAAGTTAGTGACTTATTCTACTAAGTCAAGTTGATAAGCTCATAAAGGGAGTCCAAAAGGTAAGTTAGTGACTTATTCTACTAAGTCAAGTTGATAAGCTCATAAAGGGAGCCCAATAGGTAAGTTAATGACTTATTCTACTAAGTCAAGTTGAAGTCAAGTTGATAAGCTCATAAAGAGAGCCCAATAAAAAGTCACAGAAGTCTAGTTGAATGGAGGAACGACGGGGAACGAAGTTGAAACATTTCGAGAAGAGAGAGAAAGACAAAAGGGAATCATATGATTCACGTGGGGAAGACAAGATTCATTAGACTCGATTCGGGGTCGGACACCCACTCAGCAACCCACTTATACCCACCTATCCAACCTCCCATCTAACCCAACAGAGACAACTCGAAGCCCAACGAATAAACACCCTCAGGCAAGCGCATTGCAGTAGCCCACGACTCAAGCCCATAACCAACAACAAGTTACCACTTGTAGGAATCCATTATTCAAGCCCAGTAGCCAACCTAGCCCAATTGCAAATTTACGGCTTAACTGGCGCACCCCCAGAAACGCTTAGTAAACCAAGTGCTCGATCCGACCTGAAACAGCGACCCGCCCGCACACTCCAACATTATCCGTCTTTAACGCGTGTTGGCTCCTCCGGCTCAGCTCGGGGCGGCTTCAACAACTAAATTTTAGTCATTTGGCTCAGTTTAGATAATTGGACACCGTTCCCTACATTTCGGATCCTCCCATGCTAAATTTGAACTTATTTAAGGTAATTAAGGTTAGTATAACTCCCCTTTATTCAAGTCAAGTTAAATTAGTTGGGAAACTATAATTTCTATGGAATGATTGTTCTAATAGGGTCGAAGATATTTGGAACAACTCCTGGGGTCAAAATCAAGCATATTCAAATTTATAGAGAACGTTAGTTAAAGTCATTCAAGTAAGTAGTCTTACTATCGACATGATTATAAGTTTGTATTCAGTATGATGACACGTGCTTCGTGGCTTTGCACGTGTCATATGTTTGATATGTGTGAGATCTTTATGAAATGATATGTTGATGATATGTTATATTTAACAATATGATACATGTATGATATGGTTTATGATTTAATACATGCATGATATGATATGTGTGAATGTTTGATTAATCCACCGAAAGTTGTCTTATTTATAATCAAATATAATATAATAAGGCAAATATTAATATTTGCCTTATAATAAAATATCAAATATAATATATATGGTAAACTATAATTTATTACTAAATATCCTTAACACCCCCGCAAGCTAAGCGTCGGATTTAAACGACCGTGAAGCTTGAATCTGAAAAATTCAAAGAGGTTGAGAAACACTTTTCATGAAGATACTAACAACCCGGTTCTTGGCCATCAAAAATTTGCAGAGGGATCGCCGCTCAGCGGCAATGCTGCCTTGGCTTCGGCGAGAATATGTCTAACCCATGAAGAGGGATTGTCGCTTAGCGACGATGCTGCCTTGGCTCTGGTGAGAATATTTCTAACCCCAAGAAGTAGAAGGGGAAACCTAGAGCAAGGGACAAAGACAATGTTGAAGCCGGAAGAGTCGCCACATTGGGCGAAGGAGCCAATTTTGGCGAGAAGGGCAGTCGGAAGAGTCGCCTCATCGGGCGAAGGAGCCAATTTTGGCAGGAAGGACGGCGGCAACTTGGTTGGCGAATAGGCCAGTGCAGCACCCAGATTCCGAAAGTAAATCTCTGCAAAAGGTTGATAGGTTTAGGTTAGGGTTTATGTGAAGAATGAAGGTTGATTGGGAAGAAAATGAGAGAGACTATATTGGCCAAAGGGAAAACCGATTTGGTTGGAAAAGGTAAGGTTGTATGTACAGAGTATGACGAAAGGTGATTTGGAGGTCAATAGGGTAGAGCCGAAGAGTNATCAATCTGCTCCAACTACGGCAGCCATGAAGACTGCCCCTGCGGCGTCAAAACCAGCAGGGGTGGTGGAGAAGAAGATTAGAGGATTCAAAAGCTATTGAAAAGAAAGGATCAGGGTTGTTAAACCGAAAGGGCTCTGATACCATGTGAATGTTTGATTAATCCACCACACCTAAATGGTGGGTTGTTAAACCGAAAGGGCTCTGATACCATGTGAATGTTTGATTAATCCACCACACCTAAATGGTGTGATGTTAAACCGAAAGGGCTCTGATACCATGTGAATGTTTGATTAATCCACCACACCTAAATGGTGTGAAAGTTGTCTTATTTATAATCAAATAAATTACAAGGATATGGAAATAGTAATAAATGGAAATAACAATAAAGGGAAGGATACCTATGATAATAAGGCAAATATTAGATATTTGCCTTATAATAAAATATCAAATATAATATATATGGTAAACTATAATTTATTACTAAATATCCTTAATAATATATATGTTTATTACTAATCTCACACATATGTTTGATATGTGTGAGATCTTTATGAAATGATATGTTGATGATATGATATATTTAACAATATGATACATATATGATATGGTTTATGATTTAATACATGCATGATATGATATGTTATGTTGAAGAACATGTTATGTATATGATATAATATGTTAGGTTGAAGGACATGTTATGTGTAAGATATAATATAATACGATGTATGACATGAATGATACACAATAAATATGTTTTGACCTGATATACAATCTTAATATATTTTTTAAAGGTTATGTAATAAAATGATATGATATGAAGGAAAATGGAAGAGGTTGTTTTACGTGGTTTAATAAATGTGAAAAATGATGGGACCTCATGCATTATTGTATGTTACATCCATCGGGAAACTATCACCTTTATGAGTATGGACACATACATTACAAAAAGAAAAATGAATCATTATATTTATGATGATGCTACGACGGTCACTACTCCTACTGAGTGTCCAACAATAGTACCAGAGAATGTTAGCCCAACTAGGAAAGAAGCACAAGAGGTGTGTGAACCAACTAGTGGGTTAATATTCGCATATATGGGTCGTGTGTAGTAGTAAATACATTCAATGACCCATTTAGGATAGTCACGTAAGGGAATACAACTTTAAAATAATAGGTGATAAGGCAACCATAATCGTTAGCTCAACGATCCAAACTTTTGTTGAAGCAAGAACCGTTGAATCAAAGAAATTAACACTTTCTTATATAATATTCAGATCAACCAAGAGATAAGACTAGAATTAGATTACCTCTTAGGATTGAAGATCTAGAAGCAAGATTTGGAACCTTGTTCTAAATTGAGGCACTCCACAATTGAACTTCATCACGACTTGATTGAATTGATCAGATGCAATCTACCACAAGAATTGCATAAAACTTAGAAATAACAAAGATGATGCTCGGATTTCTAAGGGAGCTAAAACTTAGAAATAACAAAGATGATGCTCAGATTTCTAAGGGAGCAAGTCTCAACTTGAGAGATCAATTTCATTCATCACAAATCTGATTTATTATATAATAATTTGTGGGTATTTATAGTCTCCCACAAAAGAAACCTTCAATCCTTGATTGCCCACTAAAGAAGTCAGTGGTCATGATTTAATCTCAATCCCCTTTAATCTCAACAAAAGACGAAAGTCAATTTGACAAATAACTTCCATCCTTTTGCCCATTACAAAAATTATTAAATTAAAAACTAATAACTAAAATTTTCTAACAACTCAGAAAATGATGATTGCAATTCCATCCGTTACTTCAACTGTGCAAATATTCACTTCTGAAGTTCCAAATGGTTCTTCCTCAATCAAATCTTATAACACATGAAATGATGGTTGAACAAAGCCTATCCAATTTTATAGATGAAAATGAATGCTGGTTGAATCTTTTTGGCCTTCGTGTAATAGGTTCAATTTGAACATTTGGAACACTGTGATCCTTATTATCTTCCCCCTCTTCAAAAGAATTCATCCTCAACTGAGAAAAATCATCACCTACAACAAAAAGACTCAAGTCAGCAACATTGAAAGTAGAATATACTTAAAATTCTACGGGAAGGTTAATTTTATATGCATTGTTACTAATTCTTCCAAGGAATTGATAAGGGTCATTGAAAGTAGAATAAACTGAAAATTCTACGAGAAGATCAATTTTATATGCATTGGTACTAATTCTTCCAAGGGGTCATCCCCTCTAGGATTTAACTTTATTTTCATTTGAGATAAGAATCACTCCTTGCAAAAATGTATCCAAACCCAGTCATTAGATTGAAAAATGATTTCCTTCCGTCCTTTGTTAATTCTTGAAACAACTTTGAAATTTTATTTCAAATTTTTCTCCTTCACCTTTTTGTGCAATGATGAAATCTGTCTTACTTGTTGCAGCTTCACTCACAAAAATATTAGAAGAAATAGGAAGCAAATTAAGAAGCATAAGTGGATCAAATTCAAAAGAAGAACAATGAATGATAGTATAAATTGTTCTATTATATGCAAACTCTACAAATGGCAAACATTCGTCCCAAGACTTAACATTCTTAGAAATAATAGCCCTAAACAATGCCCCTAAAGTTCTATTAACCACCTTAGTTTACCCACCGGTATGAGTATGACATGTAGTTCAAGACAACTTGGTACCCATTTTACCGGACAATACTTTTCAAAAATGACTTCAAAATTTAACATCAGTATCACTAACAATTATTCTAGGGCTTCCATGTAATCTTACTACTTCTTAAAAGAATAAGTCAGCAACATGTTTTGCATCATCCATCTTGTTGCATGCAATAAAACGAGGCATTTTACTAAATTTGTCTATCACAACAAGAATACTATCTTTACTTTTTTTTGTGCACGGCAAACCAAGAACAATAATATTCATAGATATATTAGTCCAAGGTTCGTTAGGTACATTAAAAGGGGTATACAATCCATTTGGTTGTGACCTAGATTTAGCTTATTTACATTTAAAACATTGACTACAAAACTTATGAACATCGTGCTTCTTCTTCGACCAAAAAACAATATCCATAGAAATCATCCACAACTTTTTTCGCAAGACAAGATGCATAAATAGTTATAAAGTCTTGGTCATCTCTATATAATTCTTTAATATGCTCAAATCCAAGAATTTGCACTCAGAGAAGTAATAATATCATACCTTTTAGATAACGCATGAGCTACCAATATTATCCTTACTTTGCTTATATTTGATGATTATGAAAATGTTTCAATAAACTTCACCCTCTTTGCATGTCTATGGTTCAGTTTGCTTTGACCCTTAAGATACTTCAACTTTCACGATCGAAGTAGATTACAAATTCTTTAGGCCATAAGTAGTGTTGATACCTACAATCTATGAACTAAAGCAAACAATTTTTTTTTTTTTTTTTTTTTTTTTTTATCATAGGTAAGATAGTTCAATGTTACCCCATTTACTTTTTCACTAAAATACATTAAGGGATTTTCAGCTTGTATCAAAATAGCTCCTATGCCCAGACCACTTGCATCACACTTAATGTGAAAAGTAATACATTAAGGGTTTTCCATCTTGTATCAAAATATCTCCTATGCCCAAACACTTGCATCACACTCAATTTGAAAAGTTTTATCAAAGTTAGGCAAGATAAGTAATGGTGCATTGGATAATTTCTTCGTAAGCTTATTTAATAAATTCTCTTGCATATCCCCCATTTAAAAACAACATTATTTTTCACTCAGTCATTCAATGGTGTAGCTATGATGCTCAAATCTTTTATAGTCTCCTATAGAAGCTGCTAACCCATGAAAACTATGAACTTCACTTGCATTTTTATGTGTTAGTCAATCCTTAATTGCTTTAACTTTCTCTTCATCTACTTCTACTCCATTTTTACCAACTATGAAGCTAAGAAAGTTAACTTTTTCCATAAAAAAACTACCCTTATTAAAATTAGCATATAAATTTTTTTCTATGCATAATCAAAACTAAATTAACATGCTCCACATGCTCAAACAAAGTCTTCAAATAAATTAAAATATCATCCATATACACAACAACATGTTTTTCCAGATATTTCCTCAAAACATTATATATTAAGTGCATGAATGTCCTACAAGCATTAGTTAACCCAAAAGACATAACAAACCATTCATACAATCCAAACTTAGTTTTGAAAGTTATTTTCTATTCATCTCCTATATGCATTCTAATTTGATGATATACATATTTCAAAACAATCTTTATACATAGACATGAATTATGCTATTCATCAAACATATTGTCTAGCCTAGGAATAGGATGTCGATACATTACAGTGATTTTGTTGATGGCTCTACAATCCATGCACATGCGGCAAGTTTCATCTTTCTTTGGCACCAATAAGACTCATACAGAACATGGACTCAAACTTTCTCGTATATAGCCCTTATTCATAAGCTCCTCCACTTGCCTTTGAATTTCCTTGGTCTCAGTTGGATTAACTTTATAAGCTGGCTTATTAGGAATGATAGCCCCCAAAATGAAGTCTATTTGATGTTCAATTTTTCTAATGAGAGATAGTCATTTAGGTACTTCATCATGAAACACGTCCTAAAATTCGTGTAAAAGAGATTGAAAAACACTAGATAAAACAAAGTTGTTATAGTTAGAGACTAAAAATTCTCAGTTGTACATAAGTACAAAGATAGTATTTTGTGAAAATAGTGTCATTCTCCCCACTACAACTGTAGTGAAACAACTCACATTTTTTTTTTTTTTTCAATTTCAACTCTTTTTTCATTTTCTTTTCACTATTTTTTACTCTTTGATTTTTCTCTAACTTTTAACTCAATTCTTGTTTTTCTTTCAATTTTGTTTCAACTCTTTTTTTTTTCTTTTCTCTAGCTTTAACTAATCAGCAAATACACTTGTATAACTCAAAGGTACAAGAGTAGGTTTTCTATAATCTTTTATAAAAGAATATCTATTCAAATAACCGTCATACATGATCTTCCTATCAAATTGCCAAGGTCGGCCAAGTAATATATCTCCAGCATGCATTGGTAACACATCTCAGTGTTAGGTTTTACGTTCTAAAATTAATAGTTTGTAAAAAGAACATAATTCTATTTTTAATAAAATTATTATTGATGTTTATTCAGTAACGATTATTATTGAATAAAGTGAATTTTACGATCGTTAATCTAAATCCAATAAACTAAGAACACTCTGGCTATAGTATGATTACTTGAACGATATGTAGAGATAAAAAAGTGGATCAAGTTCAAGTATATAGTCAAAATGATCTATAGTACAGGGATAAGACTGAGTACCTTATCCTGTGGACACTATGGATGCGGCTCACTTTGTATATGATATAAACAATGTGATCATTAAATTGTACATGTGGAGATATGTGAGTGGAGGCGTCCTATGCAATGAGTATTGCATAAGATCGGACCATGGAGAAAATCACTCTCACTTTATAATGTCGTTTACTGTTGAGACTGATTTTTTCATTCGATGACCTAGGTAACTCGACCTTAATCTTAAATTTGCATAGGTGAGAGTGGCCCGAGTTTGCCGACTCAATAAGCCTCCCATTTTAGGGGTAAGACTGAGTGAATAGCTAGAAACATAGGGTGCAAGATAGAATTCACTCCTACCCGCTTTTAGGGATAGTAGAGAGGTAGTTCCCTTAAGTACTGACTCCAGGTCTTGAACAAAGGGCCCCACTCTCTCATTGGCCTGAGAGGGATTCGGTTTGGTGGTTGGACCACAAACCAATTGTTCATTAGAGAATCAGTGAGACTTAAGGAACGAGAAGTAACTTTAGGGGTAAAACGCTAAATTGACTCAACTCTAGTTACGAACAACCTATGAAGAATTGACTTACTAATCATGGTTATATCAAATGGACAAAAATATATCTATAGTGAGGGGAGTGCAACTACTAGGCTATAGTGGAGTGTCCTAGTAGTTAATGAATGTTGGTTAACAAGGTTAATGAGTTTAGCCGATTAATCTCGGATCGTTGGAGTCCATGATCTATAGGTCCATTAGGTCCCCCTGCTAGCCCATATCAGACTAAACCTTAGAACAGTATAACGAGTGAGTTCGAAGTGTTCGAATTCAAATTAGGGAATATGTACTACATATATACGATATATTTAACCGCATTTTGTTTTAATTACGAATTAAACAAAAAGAGAGAATTGTAGATATTTAACTAAGATTTAAATATTTTAATTATGAATAGATTCATAATCAATATGTGCTGGAATGGAATGAGATTAACATTTGAATTAATGTTAAATATTAATTAAATTGTTTAATTAATCATTTAATATTGTTTTAATTTGAAATTAATTATTTAAATTAATTGTTGAATTAAAATGGAGAAAGTCAAATTGTTTACTCCACCTAATGGAAAAATTCATATTTGAGTTAGTGGAATATTGAGTGAATATATGGTTTAACCAAACTTGTATATTTGTCACATAATCCCACAAATTTGAGTGGAATTTTGAGTGTCAAAATTTGGTAATCTCACATTTGCATGAACATGCAAATATGACTCTATAAATAGAGTGATCAAGGTACATGTAAATTCTTCTTGAAAAACTTTGATAAAATCTCTCAAAACTCTCTCTTTACATATACTAAATTCCGGTCAAGTTTAGTCACTCACCGGATTCCACCATCCCGTTCTAAGGCCGAAGAATAGTAGGAAAGACACTAGTGGTGGTTCGAAATCGGTTCGTGAGGAAAAAAGAATTTGAACTACCAAAGACGTATTCAAACTCATTGAGTTTTAATGCTTTTGAAGATGCTAACTAATAGTACTTAGAGTGCCTAAAATCCAAATTACTTCCACACGTGTTATAGTAACACCATCACCCAAAGAACTGCATCTTTATATTTTAACAAAGTAAAATAGATTAAAGCTTGGGAAATTACCTTCATTGTTCCGCTATTATTGAGTCATTGAAGTTTGTAAGGTTTAGGATGGTGTTGGGTTAGAATTTGCAACCTTTTGATCAACATGATACTTACTACATTGGTGTAACTTCCACTATCAATGACAAGAATATAAGGAGTCCCCTTGACTAAACACCGCGCGTGAAATAGGTGGTCTCTTTAATCATCAACATCATTCTCCGTAACTCGAGTTTTAAGTTCTCTTGTAATAAGGGTCAAATGACTCGCATTTTCCAATTCCTCCTCTTTCTTCTGCTTCAACTAACTCATTGATCTTCCCTCCATTTCCCTCGTCTTGGTTCATGATGGTACAAAAAGTATTAAATATGCTTAGGATCTCACACACTCGACTCACTGATTTTACACTCAGGAACACTCTATGTTTATTATACACAAAAGTAGCTATTTGGGGAAGGGACTAAATTATGATCAAGATAGGCTAATATATGGATAAAACAATTCTGGTAGCAAGGAGCTATTCAAGGCAATCAACCTAAGTTAATTAGGAAATAACAAAAAAAAAAAATAAAAAAGGATCAAACAAATAAAGGACAATTTTTTTTTTTTTTTTATTGGTAAAATTGTACACTGAAAATGAATTTGTTGACATAATTTCATTCTTAATTTAAAATATAAGAGAATGATCTACTTTCCTTTTTACTGAATACCTACAAATTTAACAGTTATCTTCGAGTTTAATTATGAAAGAACAATATCAAACACAACCGTTCCAGATTTAGATGGTTTAGGAAAAATCTAAATTGAAGTTTATTTGATCTTTAAATAATCATGCAAATTGTCTAATGATAAGCATTTATAACCACACCATCAAAGAACAAATATGATAAAAATTTCTTTTTTTATTCAAGATCTAAATATGATCCGTATAAAGAATATGAGAACAAAGTGAGAAGATAAAAAAGAAATGAAAATGACACCAAGAAAATAAATGGACAGATTTGAAGAAAAGATAAACAATAGAATAAATGAAAGATAAAATAAATTCTGGAGTAGGCCACACAGATGCAACCTAGGCTTTGATACCAAATCGATAAGGCAACCCTAATCGTTCAGCTCAACAATCCAAGCTTTTGTTGAAGCAATAACTCTTAAATCAAAGAAATTAACACCTCCTTATACAAAATTCGGATTAACCAAGAGATAAGTCTTGAATTACATTACCTTTAAGATCGAAGATCTACAAGAAAGATTTGGGACCTTGTTATAAATTGAGTCACTCCATAATGAACTTGATCACGACTTAATTGAATGACTCATATGTAATCTACCACAAGAATTGCGATTTGGAACCTTGTTATAAATTGAGTCACGCCACAATGAACTCAGATGCAATTTACTACAAGAATTGCATGAAACTTAAAAATGACAAAGATGCTCGTATTTCTAAGGGGGAAAGTCTCCCTTTAGAGATCAATTTCTCCCCATAAAAGAAACTTTCAATTCTTCAAATGTCCACTAAATAAGTTATTGGCCATGATTTAATCTTGATCCTCTTAAATGTCACAAAAGGCGGAGTCAATTTGACAAATAACTTACACTTTTTTGCCCATTACAAGAATTATTAAATTAAAAAATAATAACGGAAGTTTTCTAACAACTCATGAAATGATGTTGGTAACTTTATCCACTACTTCTGAACCTCCAAATGGTTCTTCCTCAATCGAATCAACTTGTAACACATGAAATGATGGTTGAACCGAGCCTATTCAATTTTGTAGATAAAAAATGAATGCTTGTTGAATCTTCTTTGCCTTGGATCGTGTAATAGGTCTAGTTGGAATATTTGGAACACGCTGATCCTTATCAATAGGTCTCATTTTCTAGTCTCAATAGTGGGGTCAATTACTAATTATTTCTTAAAATACTCAACCCATGTGGTACTTCTATGTTTCAGGTAAAGACAATGTACCCTTGCTGACAGCAGCGCATCACAAATTTAAAGACCATGACACATGCATAATTTTGTAGACTATAGGTTAGTATAGGCCATAATTTTGTTATTTATTTAATATTGTTTTAAAGGCCTTTTATTAAACATGTAATTCCATGAAATTGTTTCATTGGGACATTTTAAATGATTATTTATGTGTAAGAAGTTATATTATAAAAATGGTAGCAAATTTAGGTTAGTAGAAAACTAGGGTCGTTATAGTTGGTATAAGAGCTGTAGGTTATAGATTATGTATACTAGCCTACGAAGAACGCTTGACCTGTTCTATGGTCCCACCGCTGATGCTCCGTCACCATTAGGTATGTCATGTGTAAGATAAGAAAATGAAATGTCTTTGATTGTATATATTTTTAGTGCTTGCCAATTATCACATGTTACCTATGATTGAATTTGATAGCATTGCTTGTGCTATCGTCGAAACATAATTGTTGGCTTAATGGTATGTTTATAAAGATATAGAATATGATGAGGTTTAAGTTAGCGAATAATAGGCTTAAGAAAAACTATATGTTGGTTTTAGAACTAGAACGCCTGGAGGAAGTAGAGGAAGTGGATGACTGCATGTTAGAGAAAGGGGTAAAGGTAGAGAGAGCCCAGCTCGCGCAGGCTTAGTTACTCGAACTAACGCAACTGCTTCACCCCTAGCAATGGCAGCGGCTAGGATAGACCCCATGACAAACCTGATGTGGAAATCATTCCAGGCCATGATGCAAGCATTGGTGGCCACCCAACTAGCCATGACAAGCGAGGTACTTATGGGATTTCAAGTGGTACGACCGGTTGAAATTAAATTGCTCTGATAGCAATTTGTAGAAAAATAAAGTCGCTCCGTTATCAACTTGAGAAAAAAAAAATGCTCGCTCTGAATCTAACTTGTTTAGATAACTCTCACGAAACTTTAAAAGGGAGTGTCGAAAGCGAAGAGACAAGTAGACAAATAAGTTCTCAAAAGGTTTTTGTATTACCCTCCTTGTTTTTTTCTCTCTCCATTTTACAACTATTTGTAAAGTTTTTTTTAGTCTTACTAAGTTTAGCTCATAACTACCCCATCACTTTTCTATCTCGCATAGGCTATTTCTCTCCTAAATTACTTCATGGCTTTTTTACCAATTTAAACTAAAACAAATTCATGATTACTTTTTATTTTCTCTCTCCTACATTTAAGTTTATTCCTCAACAAAACTCCCCCATAAACTTAAATGTTCTATTCCATGTCCACCTGAGCCGTTTTCATTTTCTCGAGTTCAATCGTGGTCTCTTCAACTTTCTCTTCTTGTCCTCGATCGGCAAACTAAGGTTGTCCTTCTCTGGTGAGACTTCATTTGGATTTTCTCAAGAACAGCACATCTGAGGCACCGACTCTTCATTTCTCCTGTTTTTAGCTACGCTGGACTCATGTCATAGCTTCGTTCACTTTACTCAATTTCCTTCGTAAGTCCACAATGACATTTTCTACTTCCATTTTTGCTTCCTCCATTTCAACTTTATCACGAGTGATTATCTCAATCGTGTGTCGTAAACTCACTGCCTCTTGTTAGACTCCATGAGTGGGTCACCAACTCTTCAATAACCCTACCGGATTCATCCCATAACCTCTTAACAATTTTCTTCTCTTTCAACAGATTCCGATTCATAATCTCACTCTCCATCTTTTCAACTGACAACTTCGTGCATTTCACCTTCAAATCCTCTGTCTCTTCGAAAGCCCTTCTCTCATTCTTCTCCATCTCAATCATTTTCTTTCTCAAATCTCCTATTTCCTCAAGCAATCCATGAGATTTAGCCTTAATTTCATCCCTCTCACAATAGACCTTCATTCATTTCTCCCTTTCTTCCTCAACTTTCAACACAAGCCCATTATTCTCATCTTTCAATCTCTCAATCTCCACATTCTTCAATCTCTCACTTTCAACTAAACTACAAATCCTATCTCCCACTCCATCCATTTTACTCGATTTCTTCTCGTCAGCATTCTTCATCAAGTCGAGCTCTAAACCCTCTTTAGCCTGAACTAGAGCTCCAAAAGGTGCTCATTCAGCGATTTCAACGTCTCCAACTGAGACTTCTCCACAAATTTGTCCACGGAAAATTTAGGTTGTTGCTCTGAATCTCTGTTCTCCTCCTCATGATCTTGTAGTTTCTTTGACTCGTTGGCTGATTGTATGGGCTTCTTCTTCGACATTGTTTTAAGATTTTCAAGGGAATTTGAAGGTATTGCAGCTTGCATTTGAACTATCTATTTTTCATGTTCAATCTACATTTCTGCCATCATTTCTCTCCATTCCATTCTCTTTTTTCTTTCTTCCTTAAATTCTCTTTCCTGCCATTGGAGCTCTCTCTATTCGAGCTCAAGCTCTCTATTATTCAGTTGTTCATCCTTCTTCGATTTTATCATCTTCGATACTACGATTTCGCCAAATCCTCTGCGTATCACTTCATTTCTAACAACTTCCACTACCTCATGACTATCGCCATTGTCTTTCGCACCGCCGTCTCCTTTTGTGTTCAGCTCTTCGTTTTTTGTCATCAAGAGGATGCCTCCATTTGTTGTGTCATCCAAGGCTAGGTTGATGGTTTCTTCCACCTTCTCTTTGGCTCGACAATCTCTCGCAAAGTGACCCATTTTGCTACAATTGTAACATCGGTCGAAGTTACAATTATTTGCATAGTGGCCATATTTCTGACATTTAAAGCACTGGATGTTGGAATTGTATCCTTGACCGCGTCCTTGATTGTGTCCTCTTCCACGCCAATTTTCTTGGCTCGATAGTCTCTTCTCATGGTAGTTTTCTTCATAACTGTTGCCTTGACCACCTTGACCATTCCTGCGACTTCCACGATCTCTACCTCGAAAATTTTGAGAGTATAGTACTTTTTCATCCTTTATTGTTGCCTTCATCTGAAGCGCTGGATCGAGTGACTCCTCCTTTTTCTTGCATTGTTCATGTGCCTTAAGAGAACTGGCAAGCTCATCGACTGTGAACTTCGCTAGGTCCTTCGACTCTTCTATTGCCCATACGACATTCTCGAAGTTGTCTGTTAACGACCTCAAGATTTTCTCTAAAACCTGCGTCTCAGGTAACATTTCTCCGTTCTGATTTAACTGATTCGCCACTGTCTGTACACGAGTAATGTAGTCAGATACATTTTCTGACTCCTTCATCTTCATGCTCTCCAACTCTCCACGTAGAGTCTGGAGACGCACCTGCTTGACTCAGTCGGTTCCTTTGAACACCTTTTCTAGAGTGTCTCACGCTTCTTTTGAAGTAGTTACCCTTGCAATCTTCTCAAAGTTTGACTCGTCAACAGTCCAGAACAGCATGTATAATGCTGCCTTATCCTTTGACCGTAATTCCTTTAGTGCCTGTTTTGCGCCACCGTATAACCCGTGGTATCAATCGGTTCTTCAAAATTGTCTTCGACCACCTCCCATGCATCTTGCGAACCGAGAAGAGATTTCATTTGGATGCTCCAATTCTCGTAGTTTGTCTTCGTCAATCATGGTAGTGGCATTTGTTCCATCTTGTTCGCCATCGACTCTGATACCAATTTGTTGAAATTAAATTGCTTTGATACCAATTTGTTGAAATTAAATTGCTCTGATACCAATTTGTAGAAAAATAAAGTCGCTCTGATACCAACTTGAGAGAAAAAAACGTTCGCTTTGAATCTAACTCGTTTAGATAACTCTCAAGAAACTTTAAAAGGGGTGTCGAAAGGGGAGAGACAAAGAGACAAAGAAGTTCTCAAAAGTTTTTTGTATTACACACTCAATTTCTTTTCTTTCTGCATTTTACAACCCTAGCTAAATCCTTCCTAACATTAATTTTAGCTTGCCCTATCACTTTTCTCTCTCCCCTAACCCATTTCTCTCTCAAATTACTTTTTTTTACCCAATTAAAACAAAAAAAAAATTCATAATTACTTTTTTTTTTCTCTCTCCTACATTTAAGTTTATCTACCCGCCTACTTTCAATGGAATTGCAGGGATTAACGAGAGGCATAGTTATTGTTATCATCCATGGAGATAATTTTCTTATTGATGAATTGTTTGTACGATCAGAAAGTGGGCATTATTCATACTGAAGAAGCACGCAAAATTATGGGGGCTGGATAATCAAAAAAATTCTTAGTCCAGACGGAAGCAATATTCCTGAAGCAGTATTATAGCTTGTGCAGGCTTAGTCACTTGACACAGGGCGAACTTTCTGTTGACGATTAAGGAAGAAAATTTACGAAGTTCGAAAAAAATTGCACTACCACTAGTAAATACAGAACTGAAATGATTGAGAGGTTCTTCATGGGCTTGAATCCAAAAATTCGACGTACATGGAATCCATAAATCCTACCACGTGTCAATAAAGGGACTCACATCTACAACCACCGTTTCGTAGACCTCGGTACACAAATAGACACCCTCTTCGATGTACGGACAAATACCCTAGAGACCCAAGTCAAAGAGGGTTAAAAACCATTGTGCTGCAAACGTGAGCAACAACATTTGGACAGATGCATGGCTAGGACTTATTTCAGATGTGGTCATGGATGTTAGTTTGTTTAATCTTGTATTACGGTTTTTGTATTTATGGCTAACAGCAAGGGAAGTTATTAGCAATTGTTGTTGGGAAGTTATTGTATGTTATTAGCAGTTATTTAGTTTTTTTTTTTTTTTTCCTATCTACATATGAACAGTGTAACAAGTTGAAGAAGATAAAGAAGTTGGTTTTGTTTATTTTAAAATTATTGCCTCTCTTAGTTGTATGAGTGTTTTCTAACAATTGGTATCAGAGCTTGGTTACATGCCAAAGATCATGCCGAGAAATAATAACAAAACTAGAGAGAGAGGAGAGTCGTCGAAGTCTGCAACAAAGGAAGGTCTGGTAACACTCCAATACCCGACGTTATCGAAAACCAACTACTCAGCATGGGCTATGAAGATGAAGGTCTATTTGCGTGCTGAAGGGGTGTGAGACGCAATCGAATCAATTGAGTCTCTGGATAGTCTTGATGAAAGGAAGGATCAAATGGCCTTAGCAGTTATCTATCAAGCAATCCTTGAGGAGATGTTGTTTTTGTTATCAGAGAAAGAGACAGCAAAAGAAGAATGGCAGACGTTAAAAACTATTCATGTTGGTGCTGAACGTGTAAAGAAGGCAAAAATCCAAACTCTGAAGATTGAGTTTGAAATTATGAATATGAAGAAGTCCGAGACTATTGATGATTATGCAGCAAGGTTGACAAGAGTTGTTAATAAAATACGTACTTTTGGAGAAAAGTTTGAAGAGGCATACTTGGTGAAAAAATTTCTCCGCTTAGTACCTCCTAAGTTTCTTCATATCGCATCGGCAATAGAGCAACTTGCTGATTTAAAGGTGATGACCATGGAGGAAGTCATCGGCCGTCTTAAAGCATACGAGGAACGAATCGGTGACAACAAAGAGAATGCTGAGCATGTCTTATTGACTCAAGGAGAATGGAAAGAGAAAAAGCATAGCGACAATGTAGCCGAGGGCGAGGGCGAGGTCGCAGTGGTCGCTGGAGAGGGAGAGGTCATGGACGTGGAAAAAAACTCATTTCATCAAGAGAAGAAGGCTGACAAGAGCAAGGTAAGATGCTACAATTGTCAAGGCCTAGACCACTATGCCTCAGAATGTCGGAAGGTGAAGTGTTATAACTGTCAAAAGATTGGTCATTATGCATCCGACTGAAGATCGAAGAAATGGGTGGATCAGGCGCGTTTGGCTGAGACGCAAAGTGATGAGGATGAGCCAGCCTTACTTAAAGCACAAGTTTGTGAAGTTCGAACTCTCGGTTCACCAGAGTTGACGGAGATGGCTCTTTATGAAGAGAAGGTTGTCCCAGAAGAAATTGAGAAGAAAAGCAACACTTGGTTCCTAGAGACGAGAGGCAGCAATCATATGACTGGTTGTCGAAGTTGGTTCTCGGAATTGAACGAGTCAGTGACCGGCACGGTGAAGTTCCGAGATGGATCACTTATAGAGATAAAAGGACGTGGAGATGAGAAGGCTGCGTCTGTGAAAAAAACAGAGAAGATGATCGATGAGGAGAAAATCGATGGCTCTGTGAAGATTGAATCGGAGAAAAAAAAATAGAGAAGCGAGAAGAGAAGAAGAGCGATGGCGAGAAAATCGTTGGCGCTGTGAAGTTTGAATCCGAGGAGAGGAGCGATGGCGTTGTGGTAGAGGTCCAGAATGTGGCAACGGAGGTAGCGAAAGCAAAGGAGATAAAAGAGAAGGACTGTGACGGTGAGAAGAAGGAGAAGGAGGACGGAAACAATGGCGGTACTATTGAAAAACAGGTCGTCGGAGAAACGAAAGCGGAGAAGGAGAAGGAGGCCATTGTTTCCGGCAGTGCAATTGAAGTAGCACAGGGAACTAAACCTGTTGAGGAAAAGTCGTTGGTCAGACAAGTAAAACAGGTAATTAAAACTATCGATGAAAAGCAGCTGCCCATTGAAACAAAGACAGAGAAGAAGGAAGGCAGCGATAATGGCGGCAGCGGCAGCATTGAACAAGTAATCAAATTGGTGAAAGGAACTATTGATATTAGATGTCATGATGTGAAGGCAAAGCAAGTAGAAAGAAACAATTGCATGGCAATCCAATTACATGGACTTCAAAGAAACAAAAAATGGTGGCACTTTCGTCCTGTGAAGCGGAGTATATTGCGGCAATGTCAGCTGCTTGTCAAGAAATATGGTTAGAACGTCTACTGAAGGAATTGCATGGGAAGGAAGTAAATCCAGATCATTTAAATATCGATAACAAGTCTGCTATAGCATTAGCGAAAAATTCAACTCATCATGATCGCAGCAAACATATAAATAAAAGAGAAGGGAATGTTTTACGACTCAGGAAAGCATTGTATGGCTTACGTCAAGCACCTCGTGCTTGGAATGCAAAACTGGATAATTGCTTAAAGTCTCTTGGATTTCAAAAGTATCCTTTAGAGCATGCTATGTATACACGTTGGAAGGAAAATAAAATTCAGATAGCTGGAGTTTATGTTGATGATTTAATTATTGTCGGGTCAAGCAAGGATAATATTTTAAGCTTCAAGCAACAAATGAAGAAATTGTTTGAAATGAGTGACTTAGGATTGTTGTCTTATTATTTGGGAATAGAAGTTAAACAAGATGTTGATAGAATCAGGTTATCTCAGTCGAGTTATGCGGCAAAGCTTTTGGCAAAACTTGGAATGATGGATTGTAATCCGTGTCATGTTCCTATGGAGCCCAAAACAAAACTAAGCAAAGTGAGTAATTGTACATCTGTTGATTACACTCTTTATAAGAGTATTATCAGAAGTCTTCGTTATTTAGTGAACACACGACCTGACTTATCATATTCCGTTGGAGTTATGAGTCGTTATATGGAAGCTTCGACTATGGTTCATATGGCAGCTGTGAAGTAGATACTCAGGTACGTGAAAGGAACTATTGATATTGGATGTCATTATGTGAAGACAAAGCAAGTAGAAAATCGCTTAATCGGATATAGTGATAGTGATCTTGCTGGAGATATAGATGATCGAAAGAGCATTACGGGGACTTTATTTTTCTTATATGGAAATCCAATTACATGGACTTAAAAGAAACAAAAAATGGTGGCACTTTCGTCCTGTGAAGCGGAGTATATTACGACGACGTCAGCTGCTTGTCAAGGAATATGGTTAGGACGTTTACTGAAGGAATTGCATGGGAAGGAAGTAAATCCAGTTCGTTTAAATATCGATAACAAGAATGCTATAGCATTAGCGAAAAATCCAGTTCATCATGATCGCAGCAAACATATAGACATGAGGTTCCATTTCATTCGTGAATGTGTGCAAAAAGGAGAGATTGAAGTGGATCATGTAAAAATTGAGGATCAATTGGCTGATATGCTTACGAAGCCATTAGGACGACAAAAATTTGTGGAGCTTCGAGAAAGAATTGGTTTGAAGAATGTAAGAATGTGAAGATCCAAATACAAGATTAAGGGGATGATTTGTTAGTTTGTTTAATCTTGTATTACAGTTTTAGTATTTGTGGCTCATAGCAAGGGAAGTTATTAGCAGTTGTTGCTAGGAAGTTATTGTATGTTTTTAGCAGTTATTTAGTTTTTTTTTTTCTATCTACATATGAACCGTGTAACAAGTTGAAGAAGATAAGGAAGTTGGTTTTGTTTATTTTTTCTGAGTATTATCACTTTCTTCTATGAGTGTTTCTAACCATTGGTATCATAGCCATGCCCTAAAAAACTTAACCCTCAAATATCGAACAAAGAATTGTGAGCCTCGAAAGTGTAGTCAAAAGTGACTAAAGTGTCGAACAAAGGGTGTACTTTGTTCGAGGGCTCCAGAGAAAGGAGTCGAGCCTCGATTACGGGGAGACTATTCGAGAGCTCCATAAGCCTCAGAGGAGGCTGATAGTGTTACTTTGTTCAAGGGGAGGAGGGCTCCAGAAGAAGGAGTCGAGCCTCGATTACGGGGAGGCTATTCGAGAACTCCATAAGCCTCAGAGGAGGCTGATAGTGTACTTTGTTCGAGGGGAGGATTGTTGAGGATTATTGGGAGTGAGTGTCCCACATTAGTTAATTTAGTGGAAGATCATGGGTTTATAAATGAGAAATATTATCTACATTGGAATGAGGCCTTTTGGGGAAGCCCAAAACAAAGCCATGAGAGCTTATACTCACTCAAAGTGGACAATATCATACTATCGTGGAGAGTTGTAATTCTAACAATTGGTATCAGAGCCAAAGCAAAGATAAAAAAAAAAAAAAAATCTATTTGACCTTTTGGGGAAGCCCAAAGCAAAGCCATGAGAGCTTATGCTCAAAGTGGACAATATCATACCATTGTGGAGAGTCGTGTTCGTCTAACAATTGGTATCATAGCCATGCCCTAAAAAACTTAACCCTCAAATATCGAACAAAGAATTGTGAGCCTCGAAGGTGTAGTCAAAAGTGACTAAAGTGTCGAACAAAGGGTGTACTTTGTTCGAGGGCTCCAGAGAGAGGAGTCGAGCCTCGATTACGGGGAGACTATTCAAGAGCTCCATAAGCCTCAGAGGAGGCTGATAGTGTTACTCTGTTCGAGGGGAGGAGGGCTCCAAAGGAAGGAGTCGAGCCTCGATTATGGAGAGGCTATTTGAGAACTCCATAAGCCTCAGAGGAGGCTGATAGTGTACTTTGTTCGAGGGGAGAGTTGTTGAGGATTATTGGGAGTGAGTGTCCCACATTGGTTAAGTTAATGGAAGATCATGGGTTTATAAATGAAAAATATTATCTCCATTGGTATGAGGCCTTTTGGGGAAGCCCAAAGCAAAGCCAAATACTATATTCCGAGAAGGAAGGAAAGTGGAGCCAAGAAACCTATGCAGACCCATTGACAAACAAGGGCTTATGCGTCCACTAGTAGGTAAGTTGGAAAATCTGACATAGTGGTGATAGGTACACTATCCATCTTGGGTCATTATGCTTTAACTTTGTATGATTCTAGTCCAATTCATTTCTTCATATTTGTGTCATTTGTTAGTCAAGCAGAGCTCGAATTAGAACTGTTATTGTATGTATTAACTATTAGCACCCCAGCGGGAGTTGTTAAGGATAGAGTAAGAGGTAAAAGCAAAAGCAAGGCGGGAGTTGTTAAGGATAGAGTAAGAGGTAAAAGCAAAAGCAAGACACTTGCACAGTTGATAGCGGCATCACAAATTTAAAGATCATGATACATGTATAAGGTAATTGTATTTAATTTTGTAGTGCGTGGTTGTTTTATTTTTATTTACGACTATTTTTAATTTGTTATTTCTTTAGTATTGTTTTAAAGGCCTTTTATTAAACATGGAAGTTCATGACATTGTTTTATGGAGTCGTTTTAAGTGATTATTTTTGCCTAATAAGTTATGTTATGAAGACGGTTTCGACTTTAGATTGGTAGAAAACTAGGGTCGGTACATGTATGATAAAATGTGCCCCTTGGCCCCTGCATGTGTCATTTGCTTGAATGTTATGCTATGTTATGTGATGTGATGTGATTTTATGCTATGATATGCTATGTGATATTATGATATGATATCATATGATATGACATGCTATGATAAGTCATGTTATGCTATGTGATGCTAGGCTATAATAAGCTATCATGTGTAATGATATGATACACTATGTACTGTTGTGCCACGTAATGTCATTTTACACCATAACAAGCTATGTTATGCCATGATAAGCTACGTTATGATATGAGTGCTGGTGTTCAACAAAGTATTGATGACCCTTTCCCTCTATGGTGTTCAGTAAAGAGATCGTTAGCGAATGCTGGTCTGACAAACCAGACTCACGGGGGTGTGTGTGGCCGACTGGTGGACCCATGCTGACATGCGTGGGTCATGTGTAGAGAAGTACTACACTTCCAACCTTGCCCAGATAAGAAATCTGACTAAGACCATGATATGCTATGATAAAAGGATAGGTTCACCATGTTGCATGTGCTTGCATCCCTGACCCCAATAGTGGAGTCAGTTACCGACTATTTCTTAAAATACTAAAGTCATGTGCTACTCTTACATTTCAAGTAAAGGCAAGAAACTTGTGTAGAGATGACAACGACGTCGCATTGGAGATCATGGAATCGATACTAGGGTAGCTACATTTTTATTTTGCTTATTAGTCTTAGGTTAATATAGGACATGGTTTTATTTCCTAGTTTTCGTTCATTTGTTTATTTTTCATTTCTTAAATGTTGTTGGTTTCGTTTAAGGATTTTATTTTTAATGTGTAAGTCTATGATATTTGGCTAGCTAAGTCAAGGACAAGAATCCAATACCAGGTTAGGAACCATAAGCTCTTATAGATTTGTTTTTTGTTTCTCCAAAATTCCTCTTACCAATGCTGATGAATTTTTTACTTATAAACTCATAATTGTTTTCTAAATTAGTGAATGTGAGACTCCCTCCCAACAATTCTCAACAAATAAATAGCGGGTGAAAGCAACGTGTACCACATTTGTAGGTATATTGGGTACGTATTCAAAGAGAACACACAAAATGTTCCTACTTGAATACGCATCATTCATTAAAATCCCTAACTAATTTACCCAAGCAAAAATTTCCCCTTTTATTTGTCCCAAAGTTAGAGTCCCAAAGTTAGAGCAACTGAAAAGAACCTCCGCCTTATGGAATTAGACACCAAGGCCTTTTCAGAAACCAGGCTGTGTATGGCATAGATATTATAGTCACTATCAGCATTCAATGACCAATTGAACCACAGCCACATACACAACATAGTTTATAAAGAAAAGCAAAGAGAAACAACCTTTTCCTCCTAATCATGCTAAATACCATACTCTTCACATTGCCTTTTTGCCTCGAGGTACTAAAATTGAGGTATTTTATCTCTAAATTTTAATAAATTTTTTTAATTTTCCCTTTTATTTCTATTAAATTACTTTTTAACTCTGCATATAAATTTATATTGAATAGTGTAATTAATTTTAAAAAAAAAATTACCTTTAAAAATTTATTATTTAGAAAGAATACACAAATTATTTAATCTTTCTCACCATCTTCAATTAAATTTTTAATTTTTATGTTCGGGATATTTTAATAAGCATTTTTTAAGATATTTATATCATCATTGACTAACATTTATGATATGACAAAAAGAAGATTTAAAGTATTGTTTAATTTGTTCTATAAAGTGGGATTTAGTCCAAGTAGCCTTCTCTACTTTGTGAACAAAAATATCTTATAACTAAATCGGAGTTCTAGTTTTTCAGTCAGCTTACCAAATGGATTCCCATTTGATAAGTTTAGTTATAAAAGCATAAACTCAAAATTTAGTGTAGGAACCAATTTGAAATAATATTAAAAATAAAGAAATTAACTAAAATTATGATTTATAGTAAATTTACTTTTTCTTCTTTTAACAAACATAAGAGTTGGGTTGTATTCTAAAAATATTATTTAATAAATCACCTATTGATAAATGGTAACGTTTGAGTTCAAGAATGGTACAACTTAATGAACAAAACAAAGTTCTAATGAGAGAAATTTTAAGGATGTTTAAGTATGGTTAAGAAAATGTTATTTAAACCAACAATATACATCTTCCTTCTTTATTACTAAATGGTAGAAATTTCAATCTAAAATGTATTTGAACTCAAACATTTTTAGGTTAGGTAATGTTATGACCCGATTTTCCCGACTTTAAAAATAGGAAAGTGACTAAAGAGACCTACAATAAAAATGAAATAAAAATAAAAAAATGAAAATTTGATCAAATTGTCAAACAACAAATTGACATCCAATTTATATTGTTTAAATTTATTACCGGGGAAAAATGGGTTTGAGATACAACTACAAAACGAAATACAATGACTCAAATACAAAGATGGATTGACAATCTAGAATGACACCCTCTGTGACCACATAACTCTCAAACGCTCTTCAACCTTGACCGGCAACCTGCGAACACTTGAAAAAAGAAAGAGGAAACGGGTGAGTATAAAAACACTTGGTAAGTAACTTACTTGTACGCTCAAATCGCATCCTTAAACTAATAGGTATCCATGAGTTTTACTTTAGACTTTAGGAAGTTCTAGTCTAGTCTTTACTACAATATGAGCATCTAGTATGCTTCAAAGTTTGCAGCCATACTTTAGCTACTCATGGACCCACTTTGGGTTGGGAGGAGGTGGTTTACCTATTTCTGGCATCCCAGGCCTGCTATATGACAAATCTCTCTAAAGTTAACTACTTTTCTGTTCTTAGGTGTAAGTAGCTTGTTAGGTTCTGGCACGGAATGTCCAGTGTCTTGGGTTGAGGTGCTACCTCATAAAACTGCTGGTGGGACAATATGGTGATTGTCATTCATGGAAAGTTAAATGGTGAACCCTTCTACAAGACTGTAAAGTTGACATACGAGGCGACCCCCATGTACCGGCAACTACAGAGTCAACCTGTGTGGCACTACGCCCCCTCTTAGAACAACTTTACTATCGTGTTTACTGTCGGGACTCTTCCACAAGGTTGAGCAACTGATTGACTTGGTGCACTATAGTAACCGGCCTAGGCCAAACTCAACATTACTAGTACTAGAGTGGAAAGGGTAGCATAAACTTTGATAGCATCGCTAAATAGCTAACAACCTGGAGAGTTATTTGCAGAGGTACTGATGACATCATACATATTGCTAATGACCTTTAAGTGTTGTAGTTGTCATTCTTGGATGCCATGGAGGTTTACTAGGTTCTAGGATGTTTAAGGCTAGTGCCTCAAGAAAATCAATTCTTTGGGTGCATATGGGTCTAGACCTCCAACTGCTTGTAACGACCCTAAATTTCTACTTACCTAGAGTCACTACCGTCATCATAACATAATCGATTTGTGGGGAAATAAGTGTTTAAACTTTATCATAAAACATTAAGTTCATCTTAAAACACTGACATGGATTTACAAGTTCAAAAATATTTTTAAGACGACATAACAAATACTAAATAAAATAAATAAATGTTAAAATTAAAAACACTCTATTCTAACTTAAGTCTAAGAAAATAAGTACAATTACCCTTATGCATGTGTCATGGTCTCAAATTGGGATGTCATAGTAAACTGTACCGGAATGACTTGCCTTTACTTAGAAAATGAAAGTAGCACATGACTTTTGAGTATTTTAAAAAATAATCAGTAAGCAGTTCCCTTATTGGGGTTAATCACAAACACATACAATTTCATGAATGAGACCTATCATAACAGTTTATTTTCCTACGACGGGTATCCTAAACGTGTAATTTAAATGTGTACTTAATTTCCGTACACACTGTCCACATATGCGAATATGGACCTACCAGTCGGTTCATACACCTCCTTAGCCCCTTTCTAGTCGGGTGAGCATTCTCTGGTAGCTATTGAGGCCAGACACCCGTTAGGAAAAACGAACGTCTTGGCAGCATTATGGTAAACATAATGATCGTTTTCCTACCTCATAGCGTACACGTTCGTACTATCATGAAGGAGAAGGAGTATCCCCCGATGCATGAGCACACAATAATACATAAAGTCCCAACATTTTTCCATTTTCATTATCATATACTACAACCATTTTTATCACATTTTTATCATATCGTTTATCATATCTTCCATACGTGTATCAAAGTTGTATTTCATGCCAATTCGTCATTTTGCATGTCAATCATATCATATTATTCATATTACACATATGTCATATCATAACATTCTCATGCTTCTAGACATAACATTTCACATCATGCATATATTATATCATAAATTATAACAGTCACATAACATATTTTGAGCATGCATTCAACGTATCATATCTTAACATATCATATCATAAGCATATCAATTCATCAACTATAGCATAATAATCACATCTCATACTTTATACATATCATTTCATAACAGTTTGCATATACGGGCATAACAGTTTACTTGGTTGGCCTAAGCTAAAGCTACTACGACCTTGATGCTAGTATAACGCTACTCTTTGAATTTTAATTCTACCTAAGGAGTTCAACAATCATAATTAAAATTCTACTATGGAATTTGACTCACCTAATTTTTCATAAAATAATTTTGACCTACCCCTCATAATTTAAACTAATTAAGCCTAATTTTGTATAAAATAATTTAAACCAGCTAACACTAAATATGCATAAATTACTCCAAAAATTTGAACTAGCTTAAAGGTAGTCATACTAACCATAAACGCTTCTGAAGAATTGAAAGTAGGAAGAAAGGATATGAGCGTATCATACCCAAGTCGGATCAACCAAAATGTTGACCTGAGCTAGTGTGTTCTCCGATTGGCTCGAACCATTCAAGTGGAATGATAAAATAGAGTGAGGGACCTCCATTTTATAGTAGAGGTTAACCCCCGACTTTTCAAGTTAAAGCAATCTAGGACCCTCCCTTTCTCTTGTTTTCTTTATTTTTTCTAATATTTGGGTTATTACACCACCGCTCGTGATCTTTGGGTGCATGATCTACTGAAAATATATTTTTTGATTTATTCATGCATGTTTGTTGGAGAGATATACCTATTGATCACCTAAAACACAAGAAACTTGATTTTAACATTAGCCTAATCCTTTATGGGAGTTGTGGAGGTTTACTAGGATACTTAAGGTGACTAGGTAGCTTAAATGTAGATTCTTAGTCTCACATCACTTTTATTTTGACTCCTTAAGTCTATCTTGGTTAGGTAGCACTAAGGTCTTGACCCTCTTACCGTCACACACGATCCTAAGATACTTTATCTACTAAAGGCGTCCTGACCAAAATTATCGTCTAGCCAACCAAATTTTAACATCCTAGGCCTAGCTATATGCAGATAAACACACTTTATATGCAAAACACCTAGTTAATCACTTGGGTCTAACATACTAAATCATGTATACAAGCTCAACGAGAAGATAACATCCATCAATCACCCAAAGCACATAACACAATATCTCCTCGTCCATTCTAACACAACAAGAAACATTTAGAATAGCATTCATAAAAAATCTCATCACAAAAGCATTTTAGTAATTTTTACCTCTTACATACCTTACACATCCTTATTTTCGAACTCGGATTCTAATTATGCATATTCTCTTCCTAGCATTGTAGAATATATAAAAGTAGCATGCATCTCACAATCTTATCCTAGGGGAATAATAATAATTTTTTTATCGTGCATATAATACATTATTATTCAAAAGTGCCCTTTTGTAGTCCTAACATGTATATTCTTACTACCTAAGGTAAGGAATGTTTATATGCTACTTAAAGTCTATGTGACTACTTACATGGATGACGCATGCCTCCCTAAACTAGGTTTTTCCTGTCTAAGGAACTCCAAAAATTCTAAAACTTCTCTAGTAGGTTCGAATAAAAGTAGAATTAGGTTCAGTGTTGAAATCAAGATGAGAAATTGACAAGCGAAAGTCTTACGAGTTAAAAAGTGGATTTACATGCGTGTATCACGTGCTTACCCGTGCAAAGAAGAGTCTTTATGTGCATTTCCATGTGCGCTCCAAGGGAGGATACCTGTACTCTCTACACGACATGTGGTATACACTCGAATAGGTTGCACTGTGTCGGGTCAAGTCACACGAATAGTTTATGTCCCATGCCCAGCTAGATGCGTTCTATGGTTGATCGGCTGGCACAAATTTAGAATCCCAATCAATTTTTTATTATTTTCTAATTGATTTGGATTTTGATAAATTTTCGTACAAAACCTAAATAAACTTAGTTTCTTCACTTTTATAGTTTTCATCCATTTTTACAAAGTTATTTTTCTTTTAATTTCTAATCAAACACAAGAAAAAATAACCAAAAATGGTCAAAAACGGTAAATCTTAGGGTTCTTGATGCATACTAGAATATTAACTTCTAATCAAAGTCAACTTCCGCTTCGCTCATAAAACTTGACCAAAATATCTCTAAGAACACCATAATAAAAATGCAGTAAAATTCGAAAATCTAAATAAAAATCGAAATCTATCAAATTTCATTATTTCCTGACATATTCCGAACATTCAAAAGCCCAAATGGGTTCTCCTCAATCCATTGAACTCGTGAAATTCTTACTCCAAATAGCCATTTAGAAAGGATTTCAATTTCTATTTCGACCTCTCTTCCAAACCTTACCAAACCTTAGCCTTTCTTTTCTCTTTCTTACCTTTTTCTTTCCCCTCTTTATCATCCATCTCATTAGGGTTCTAAAATTTTCTTAATTTTTTATTCACTTCTTCAATTTTTTTTCTACCTTATCTTGAAATTAAGCCTCTTAAAATCTTTAATAAAATCTTTGAAGTTCGAGCTTAAAAGAAAAAATCGAATATTTGATTACTCGTTGGGGCTCGAGTGTTATAAATTCTTCCCTCCTTAAAAACTATTGTCAAGAAAGTTGCTTATACCTGATTCCCAAGATAGGATATCCTCTTGTCCATTTTCTTTGCTCAAATTGTTACATTGTCTCAACTATAAGTCTACCAAACAGTGACTATAGACATCTGTTTACTACACAACCTCCTCTAGATGATGAAGTCGCACCTAAACTTACACTCCTCTTGGGAACCCTTCATCGAATTTCCTAACCATCAGCGTGTTTCTAACCCTTTAGATGTTCCTAGAGCTACCTCACCTCTTGTTTTTTTATGTTTTAATGTTGGTCTGTTTGTCCATGTTACAATTTGTGATTTGAAGCCTCATAAAATGAATCGTGACATCTCTACTTTTACTATCTCTTTGATTATTGGACAATACTGAATCCATATTTATACAACGTAGAATTTTTGTGTAAGATCTTGAACTAAGCTTATACTAACTCGACTTTCAAATTCTATGGACATTTTTTAAAAATTAAATTCGTAAACCTTAATGGGGGCATCACACTAATGCAAGAATTTGAGCTCATAATCTAAAGTTTAAATCATCATTAAGAAAATCATAATTTAAAATTAATCTGTTTAAAATTTATTATTTGAGCAATAATATTGAAATAATCCATAAAGATATTGATTAGACCCTTCACATATATATATATATATATATATATATAACCGATGGGCCATATTTATTCCTTGTTTCTCTGTCTCATCATACTTAGCTATATATATCTTAACTCTATTCTTTTCTAAAAATAGATTAAAAAGAAAAATTGAAATTGAGGTAGAGAAGAAAGACATCATGGGAAGAAGCTGCCATGGAGATGAAACATGGGAAGAACAGAACCAAATCCAAGAACAAGAAGACGAAGAAGCTTTATCTTTCTGTGACCTTCCTCTAAAAGAAACGCAGCCGCCTTTGAATCTAAATGAAACCCCGATCAGATCCTCCGCCGCCGTTCAATCGGAGGACTTTGATTTCAACCACTGCCCTCCGCCACTGCCGCAGCCCATGTGCGCCGCCGATGAGGTCTTCTTCCAAGGCCATATCCTCCCTCTTTGTCACTCTTTCAGCTCTGAAAATTCCCACAATAACCCCTTCTTTCCTAGAAATTCCTCCACCAGGTCCAAATTTTATACATTACAATTTTTTTTTTTTTTTTTATAATTTCAGCTTATTTTTATTATAATCTAAGCTTCTTTTCTCCCTGTCTTGTTCTTGCTTCTCTTCCGACAGGTCGGAATCTTCGGATATGTTAAGGTTTAGAAATGGAAGCACCAGCAGCAGTAGCAGTAGAAGCCATTATTCCCGGTAAACCTTTTCAATTTCTAAACAAAACAGCCAAAAAGTAATTAAATAAACAAATTAGTTTTTTTTTTCTTTCAAAATTTTTAATAAATTCGCAATTCTTAATCCTAACATTACTATGTTGTGTTATTGATATTTGAATGATATAAAGTATTTTTCAAATTTCAGATCATCGAGTATTAGTAATAATTCCATTTCAATTCCGACGAATTCCAAGCCAAGACCACACAACAACGTTTTCCACTCTCATCCTAGTCCGACGCCCCAAATCAGATCCCATTCAACTTCCGGCCGCCGAAGCCGGAGTTCATCCCGGTGGGACTTTTTCCGGCTGGGTCTTCTCCGAACGCCGGGAATGGAACTTCACGACCTCAAAACTCGCACCAACTCTTCCTCCGCCGCCGCCGCCACCCCGGCGGCGCATACAACAGCTGGCTCGTTTCTGGGTGTGGTGAGCTGCAAAAAATCAGTGGATACAGTAGCGGCGGCGGGGAAGAAGAAAAGGAGTGAAAATGGAAAGGAAAAGGAAAAGGAAAAGGAAAAGGAAAGGGAAACGAGGGTGTCACATCGTCGAACATTTGAATGGGTAAAGCAGCTCTCGCATGCAAGCTCTGGTGACGAACAATAATCATTCATTCCCCACTTTCCTTTTCAATTTCACTTTTCTAACTTTGGTGTTTTCATTCATTTTTTACTTACAAGTCAAGAAGATATCTCCATCAAAGATAATTTATGTAAAGAGTTCATCGTGTTCTTTAACAAATGCATAGATCAATGATGAATTGAATGATGTTGTGATGGTTTATGATGACGGAAATAGCTATGAATGGGATTGTTATGAAGGTTTGGTGGGTTTTGTTTGGAAGAGAATTTTAGTGGTGAGAGGCAAGAGGATTATGGGGATACCAAAAAGAGGAAAGTGGTGAGGTGGGTTTCATGATGATGGTGTGACATTTTGGTGGGGCTATGGCGGTTTGTATTCAATGTGGAATTCTTTCATCTTTCGTGCTCTCACGAGACCTATACCACAAATTGTTTGCACCCACAAAAGTAAAATCCAAGGCTAAAATGATGGAACTCTTGATCTAAAGCTAAATGCACGAAAAGACCGTTCGTCCACCGATCAATGTTAAGAGACACAAGAACTAGGGTCTGTCTCATTTTAAATTGGTATAATATAAAATTCGATAGTGAATAGACATGTTTTAAAATTTTGAGGAAAAATTTAGAAGTGAAATCCCAAAAATGACAATATATGGTAGCACATATGATTTAGCTAAAATGAATATGATATAATTGGTTAGACACATTCTTGACAAAAATATTATTGGGAGACCCACGTCGTTTGGAGAGGAGAATTAAACATTCTAAGTATGTGAAAATCTTTCCTCCCCAAATGCGTTTTAAAATCACGAGGCTGACGGCGAAATGTAATGGACCATAAGCGAAATGTAATGGACTATAAAGACAATATATACTAGCGGTGGCTTTGAGCTATTACAAATGGTATTAGCCACCAGGTGGTGTGCTAGCGGGGATGCTAGGCTCCCAAGGGGGTGGATTGTGAGATTCCACCATGGTTGGAGAGGGGAACAAAACATTGTCTTTACGTGTGTGAAAACCTCTCCCTAGCAGACGCATTTTAAAATCGTGAGGCTAATAACAACATGTAACTGACTATAGCAGACAATATTTACTAGGGGAGGACTCATGCTATTACCATCCTATTTTCAAATCTCTAATTGCACATGTAAATCCCACCCTACCCTACTTGGGATAAAAATCTCTAAGGTATATAAAAGGTAATTTTCTTTCCTACTTTGGTAGGAGACATTATTCTTGCTCACCTTGACACCAACTCAAATTAAATATGCTAACTAACTAAAGCACAATAATGTGTTGAAAATAACACACACCTATGTTATAATTGAGGGCAAAGTTGTGTCAATCTTGCTTCATAACCTCCAAGGAATCAACCATACCAATTCAAATATAATTTACTATTCGGAGTTTAATATCTTCCCTTCTTCAAAAGGAGTCGTATTCAAATCCAGAAAATTCCCACCTACATTAAAAGAACTAAGTTAGCAACATTAAAAATAGAATGTACTGAAAAATCTACTAGAAGATCAATTCTACTGGCATTGTTATTAATTCTTTCAAGAACTTGATAAGGGTTATTCCCTCTTGGATGTAACTTTGTTTTCCTTTGAGATGGTAATCGCTCCTTGCGATATTGTATCCAAACCCAGTCACCGGGTTGAAAAATGTTTTCCTTCCGTCCTTTGTTAATTCTTGAAACAACTTTGAAATTTTGTTTCTCTATTCTCTCTTTTACCTCTTTGTGCAATGTTTTGATCAAATCTGTCTTACTTGTGGCTACTTCACTCACAAAAATATTAGAAGGATAGGAAGCAAATCAAGTGGCATAAATGGATTAAATCCATAAACAACTTCAAAAGGAGGACAATGAGTGATACTATAAATTGCTCTATTATATGTCAACTTTACAAATGACAAACATTCGTCCCAAGACTTAATATTCTTAGAAATAATAGTCTAAGCAATGCTCCTAATGTTCTATTAACCACATCAATTTGCCTCTTAGTCTTACGAAGCCATGGAGTTGAAAATAACAATTTGGTACCCAATTTACCCCCACAATCCTTTCCAAAAGTGACTTAAAAATTTAACATCCCTATCACTAACAATAATTCTCGGGATTCCATGTAATCTTACTACTTTCCTAAAGAATAAGTCAGCAACATGCTTTGCATCATCCGTCTTGTTGCATGCAATAAAATGAGTCATTTTGCTAAATCTGTCTACCACAACAAGAATACTATCGTTACCATTTTTGTGTGTGGTAAACCAAGAACAACAAAGTCCAAGGTTCGTTAGATACATTCAAAGGAGTATACAATTCGTTTGATTGTGATCTAGATTTAGCATTTTTGTATTTAAAACATTGGCTAAAAAACTTATGAACATCGTACTTTAGCCAAAAGAAGTGTTGATGCAACATATTATAGGCTTTGTTAATCCCAAAATGTCCCATTAAGCCACCACCATGTGCTTCGTAGTCTTAGAGGTTATCTTCTCTTTGTTCTTTTACAGGACATTTTCATCAAATGCTACGTCACATTGTCTTAGGATTTTCTTATTTTTGTCATCCCAAAATTTGTACCTGAATATGTCAGAGTCAAGTGAGAGTACTTGAGTTCTTTTCCTGTCCATACTTCTTCTAGCCATTTGAACTCTAAGGGTACTGACGGCCCTCTATTGATCAAAGAGGCGGTGTGTTCACAACATTAACCCAGAATGTCTTTGGTAGTCCAGAATAAATTCTCATGCTTCTTGCCCGCTCATTCAATGTTCTGTTCATCCTTTCTACAATGTCATTTCGTCTTGCCTTATTGGGATTTGTCTGCATTAATCTAATTCCCTTAGCTGCACAAAATATTTTAAACTCTAACTTGTCGTACTCTCCTCCATTGTCAGACCTCAGGCATTTAATCTTCAAGCCGGTCTAATTTTCAACTTAAGCTTTCCACTTCTTGAAGATGGCAAACAAATCTAACTTTTGTTTTAGGAAATAAACCTATACCTTCGCGCTGAAATCATCAATGAAGGCGACGTAGAAGTTTGATCCACCAAGTGATGAAACTAAAGATGGTCCCTAAATGTCTATATGGACAATTTTCAATCACAATTTGATTTTTTTGACCGCTTTTGTGAAGCTAACTTGTTTTTATTTACCCCTAATGCACCTGACACAAAGACCCATATCAACAAATTTTAGGTTCTTTCGCACCAACATCTTCATTCATTTGATGCTCATATGTCCAAGTCTATTGTTCCATAGACTTGAATTGGAAGCACTCTCAATAACAGTAACCATGTTTATACACCCTGCAATGGTGTATAAGGTTCCAGATTTTGTGTCACGTGCTACCACCATAGCACCCTTCACAATCTTCCACAAACTCTTCCCAAACTCTATTGCATCACTGGGGCTATCCAACTTACCAATAGAGATCAAGTTCTTCTTGAGACTGGAATATATCTTACATTCTTTAATATGCACTGATTTCCTGCCGGAGTTAGTTTTTATGCAGACATCCCCTTCTACTTCAATCTCCAAGTACTTGTTGTCGGCAAAATACTCCCCAACATTTTCTGATTTGAAATTTTGAAACAATTCTTTATTTAGAGAGGAATGAAATAATGCACTGATCCAAAATCCAAGATTCAATTGGGCTATCTACGCTAAATAATTCTTTGATTTTGATCACAAAGAGCCATCCACACTAAAAATTAGATCCTCAGTATCTTCTATTCAATATATATAGAATATTGTCTCAAGTTTGAGTGATTGGAAATCTTTTGCTAACTAAAAATAGGAATGATTTTCAACTAATGATATATCTCACCAGAATTACACCTTCCATCTCCGGTTCCATCAAATTTCAGTTTATGATCCAACTAAGAATAGTAACTAACAGAATGATTTTGGATTTATACTATAACTAGAATTTCATTCAATTTCAGTTATCAAATTTTAGTTTATCAGATTGTAGTGAACTGCATAATTGCATGGAGCAACAACAATATCCGAGGTGAAATGACATCAAAATCAATGATTTAATTTGATTTCCACCGAACTCAATTGACTTCCAATCATGTTAAGCTCATTTATATGATCCGCAACCGATCCACTTTTAGAAATTTATAGATTAAACAATTTTTGCATCAAATACACCTCGTTTATAGCTGACGATTTTTCGTACATATTTGACAGCGCCTTCAACAGATCTGATATTGTCTTCTCCTTGATGATGTTAAACGCTATGTTTCTGGACAACATCAACCAAATCAACCCTAAGGTCTGTAGATCCTTGAGCTTCCACTACTCCATGGTCATAGTATCTGGCTTCACTCCAAACAAGGGTTCGTGAAGATCTTCTAATACAAAAAAATCTTCAGTCTGCTCCTTCTAGAAACTGAAATTGGATCGATCAAACTTCCCAATTCCAATCTTTGAAACTTTCATCTTCACAGATCGTGGTGAATCTTGCCTAACTCTGATACTAATTGTTACGATCGACAACAACACACACATTTGATCTAGATGAACACAGAAAAATAGAAGAGAAAAAATGCGAGGAATATTGGTTAAAGGTTTTGTATTGATAACTTCATATATGTAATGAGAGAAAATATAGAGCAGGAAGAAAATACAAGAGAAAATATAGAGCATGAAGAAAGTACATTTTGAAATCGACAAATCGGTATATATATGGTTTCAGTTTACTGTATATAACTTTAACGGATATAACCACCTATTAGGTAAATATCTAATATATATCTCTACTAGATTTTTATTATAAATATTCAACCAGATCCATGTCCGATTTGTTATAGAATTGACAAAAGATGTGAGAGGTTGGAGTGAGTATTGAAATTTCTAGGGCAAGACAGTTAACGGGTTGAAAGGGACGAAAAAAACACTGATTAATTTAAATTAATTACTATACACTAATATTAACTAATGGCCACTAATTATCTCCTCTTCCATCCTAAAAAACAACAGTTCTATCTAAAAAGATAAGATTTAAGAAATTTTTTAAAACAATGGTGTCATGTAAATCTAGAGTAAAACAATTCTTGTGGAAGTTAGTATCAGTTGAAGTACGAGAGTTTGCATTAAAATTATTTTGAATTTGATTGTCCAAGTTTGTAGCCTAACCATCTGTACAACAAACACACTATGCATCATAATTGCTGCATATAATGATGTAAAAATGCATCAAAAAAATATATCTCGGAAGGAGGGTACATGAATGAATGAGACCCGAGAAAAGGAGGGTACATGAATGAAATGAGACCACATTCGAATTAGAGCGATGACTATGAAAGACTTAAAATAATTGAAAGTTACTAACTATACAACAAAGTGCATCTTCTAATCTATTTCGGTGGCTCAATCATAAGAACTTAAAAGTTAAGTGTGTTTTCCTTGGAGCAATCCTATGTTGGATGACCTCTTGAGAATTTTTCTAAAAAGCATGTAATGAAAACAAGCCATGCTAAAAGAACTCATGTTGGTCGGTAGGGATGATATTCACTCTTAAAAGCGAGAAGTAAACAACGTGACCATGTCGCAGAAGAATGTCCGGGCCACCAAATTCAAATCTTCCAAATCTTCGAAATCCTAGTACAGAGCATTACATCAAAGTAATTACAATTGTAATAAATAATCCTAGTTCTTAGACTAACATCTACGGATAAATGTTCCAAATTTACTCTAAATTATCTATCTGAAATAATGATACTACTTAATCTCAACCCATTGATATATTTAGTAAACCAGGGTAGATATTGGATCTGATATTCCAACTTTGATGGTTCATAATACATGAGAATGTTATTCCCACAATTTTCTCATGTCAATAGGTTCACAAAATACTAATAATGTTGCAAATAGTCTTTGAAAAAGATAGCACTACGCCCAAACATTTTTTTTATATTTTAGTCTGAATCTAAGAGTCATATTTTTATACTTCTTTGAATGGATCATATGGAAAGGAGCCCTGGGAGGAAGCTAATTTTCTTATTCTTATTTGTTGTTGTACTAATTTTTATACCTCCAATATGGATGTTGTAATTTTTGCTATTGATTTTATATTCTTTACTATAAGCTAAATTTCTTAGGCAAGGATTAAGAGAACATACATTGTAAGGAGATTTGAGTTGAGATGGTAGACACGGAGGCAAAGAGGATACAAAGGTTCGTTATGGGTCTTGGGAGCAAGATCCAATGAACGTTGGGGTGACGGTGCCCATAGACTATTTAGGGACTCAGTGAGCTATAAACATGATGGATGTTCACATCCTAAGCCATCTAACGAGTCTGAAGGTCAAGAAAGCTCCAAGCACAAGAGAAAATTCTACCGATCTTTGACGGGAACTGACTAATAAGCCATAGATTGATTGGCTACCAGTAAGGATCACGATGTTTCAAATGTTCCGACTGAACCTATTATATGATCCAAGACCAAGAAGATTCAACAAGTATTTATTCTTCATCTATAAAATTGGATAGACTTGATTCAACCATTGTTTCATGTGTTACAAGCTAATTCGATTGAGGAAGAATTATTTAGAGCTTCCGATTGAGGAATAATTATTTAGAGCTTCCAAAGTATATTTGTATGGTTGAAGTAGTCGATGAAGTTGCAAGCATTATTTCATGAGTGGTTAGAAAACTTTATTTATTGTATATAATTTCATAATTCTTGTAATAGATAAATGGGGGATTTATTGTTTTTAATTTCATAATTCTTCTAATGGATAAATGGGAGATTTTCAATTTTGGGCAAAGGGTGGAGATCAGAATTAAATTATGGTTACTAATTTCTTGGATGCATTTCAAGATTTGAAAGTTTATTTGGTGGGAATACCTACAAATTATTAGGAAATTATTAGGAAGAAAGAAGTATCTGTAATGCAAGAGTTTCCTTAACCATGGGGCTGGGCCTTTGTTGGCTAGGGCCGCAGATGACATGAGATCCCTAGCCTCAACATTTGTAATACAAGAGTTTGAAGATGTCTTTTTCAATGAACAATTTGAATTTCTTGAAGTTAGAGAAGTCAGTTTTGGGATTGAACTTGAGGTGACGATGATTCCAATGTTAAAGGCTCCATACCGAAGGGTCTCAACTGAGATGAAAGAGCTCAAAATGGAGTTGTCTAGGAGACTCATATGATCGAACGTGTCGCTTAGGGAACCATAGTACTATTTGTAAAGCACAATAATAGTTCTGTGCAATTATGTATAGACTATCAAAAGTTGAACATGATGACCATCAAGAACAAGTATCTGATGTTACGTATTGATATCCCATTTGATCAGTTCTAGGGAGATTTAATGTTCTCCAAAATTAACCTGCAAATTAGATACCATCAATTGAAGATCAAAGAAGAGGGTATACTTAAGATCTCTTTTAGAAGAAGTTACGAGTATTATGAGTTCACGACGACATCTGTTGACTTAACAATGCCCCTAAAACATTTATGAAATTGATGAAAACTAGATATTCAAAGACTTTTTTGACATGTTCGTGATAGTTTTCATAGATGATATACTAGTGTACTCTAAATCTAAGGTAGAGCATGAGGCCCCTAAGGAGAGTTTTAACAATGATGATGCGCATCAGTTATACACCAAGTTTTTAAAGGGTAAGTTTTGGCGTCAAGAAGTGACTTTTCTGGGACATGTATCATGTGAGGGTACCTTAGTGGATTCAATTAAAGTTAATGCAGTGATTTACTACCATGGCCAACCTCAACAGTAGACGTGAGTAGATTCCTCGGGTTGGCATGGTACTATAGGAGATTCATTCAATAATTTTCGAAGATCAATGCCGTCTTGACCCAATTAACAAGGAATGTGAATCTCTTTATGTAGAGTGAAGTGTGTGAAAGGAGCTTCGTTAAATTTAAGTTTCATCTAAAGAAGGTAGTTCAATGGCATGCCGTGTCATTGTGTCGAACTGGGATGCAAGGTTCTCTTCTCATTTCTAGAGGAACTTATAGAAGCAATTGAAGTTTAGCAAAGTCTTCTATCCACAGACCAATGGACAAATTTAGAGATTAAATGAGATTCTCAAAGGACATGCAATATAGACTCTGCATAGGACGACCACTTACACCTCATAGAGTTCTTCCAGAACAATAATTTTTAGCAACCATTAGATGATACTGTATTAGATGATACTGTTTGAAGTATTATATGGACGAAAGTGTTGGTCCTCTAGATCGAGCAAAATTGGTTCAACTTACCAACACAATAGTACAAAAGATCAAGATGAGGATTCAAACTACCCAGAGTCGGTAGAGCTATGCGGACTCATGTAGGAAGAACCAAGAGTTTATTATTATTAGTGACCATGTTGTAAGGACCGCACAACAATTCATCCACTCGATCTAGATAAACACAAAGAACATAACAGAGGAAATGCAAGTAGGAATATTGGCTTGATATTTATATTAATGACTTCAGGTATGTAAGTAAGAGAGAATAAAAGTACACTTTCAAAGCACTGACTAACAGATATATATATGGTTTAGTTTACTATATATGACTATATACTTTACATAAACGGAATATAATTTTACTATGTATAACCATGGAGTAAACTATAGATAAGTAGGTGACTTTGTAACTTAACAATTCTTTCACTTGTAGAGTGGTCCGATCATCCAAGAATTTAATTCTCAAACGACCATCAATATCTTCACTGCACCAAATCAATTAAGGATTTGCACAACCTCCGATCGATTATTTTGAGAAAGTTGGGAGTTAGGCTCTACTATAAAATGGAGGTCTCTTGGTTTTCCTTTTATCCCACTTGAGCAGTTTGAAGCTAGTAATACATTTTCTGACGGCTCCAGGTCGACATTTCGGCTGATCCCGCTTGGGTCTGATACGCTCGAACCCTTTTATACTAGTGTCAACTCTTCGGAAACATTTAAGGTTAGTATGACTACCATTTAGCTAATTTAAATTATTTGGAGTCAAGCTCAAATTATTTTATAAAAAATTAGGCTAGCCAATTTCGAGAGTAGAATTCTAATTTATGATTGTGAGACTCTTTAGGCAGAATTAAATTTCAGAGAGTAGAGTTAAGATAATATCAAGGGGTTGTAATAGCTTCGATTTAGGCCAACCAAGTAAGTGGTTCTACTATCGGTTTGGTTGGAAGAATTGATTTATGTATGATGACACGTATCTAGTGGCACTGCACGTGTTTTTGTGTGATATGTTTTTTTATATGTGATGTTATTTTTACGTGTCGCTATATGATATGCCAAATAATATTCTGATATAAACAAAATGTCATGTTATGTTATGATAAGCTATGTTATATTATGAGATGCCATGGTGTACTATGATATTTATATTATAAGATACCATGATTTGAAAGTATTGTTATGAATGAATTGATTTTATGAGAATTTATGTACGCATATGTGATATGTGATGAATGAATAAGGGTTGTCTTGCATATTCATTACGATGGAAAATAGGGGACCTCATGCATAATTTTATGTTCATGTGCATTATGATACTTCCCCACTATGATGAGTACGGATGCATACATGATAACTCTCCAAAAGTAGAGTGATATCAAGTTTTTTTTTGTAGTTAATTATGCACTCATACAAACCATCTTCTCATTATTTGCTCCATTTGTTCTATTTAGTAAACAGGAAAAAAATATCAATTTGCATGAATCGAGCCTAATTGTACATTTAATTGAGTTATTTGGTAAAATTTCAGAACATTTATACTGAACCATGATGCTGTAGCAAATCTAAAGACAACACTAGTTGGCAAATCTGGAAACAAATTACTGACCTGATGTTGAATCAATTCGAAAAGCAAACTTTTCAAGGATGACACGGAAATTTTAATCCACATCAGAAACCTAAGTGGATCATTGACTACCCAATTAGGAATATCGTAGGTGAACAATTTATTCCTTTTCAGCCCTAAATGGAAAGCAATGCACAGGATGAAAGGAAAAATGATTCACAAAAGAAGAGAACCACACATTTTGGGAAGCAAAAATTCGGAATAGACATTCAGTAGACGTTGTGAAACTAGAGAATGAGAAGAAAACTATTCCAGCAGATATGACAGTGGAAGGAAAAAAAGATCGGAATGATCGATTAGGGCAAAGAGGTGGACATAAGAGCTCAAAGGAAGGGAACTTTCATGGAAGAACAGTAACAAAGTTTGATAACTCTTTATTTCCTTACTATTTTTTCTTATTCTATCAATTTTATATGATTGAAATGTGGGTTCATATGCTTAATAAAGTTTGTATGGAGAGCTGAGCTTTATAGGAGAGACCAGAGAGTTTTATGTAATTTAAGTATGTTGACGGTGTGATGTTAGTTTATTAAAAAGTTGTTAATAATTTACATACATAGTTGTCTCTTATTCGGAAGAAGAGAGGGAGGAATGAAATCCTCTTCTTTATACTTTAGTTCCACGACAAGAATACTTGAAGGTAATAGAAGGGTTAGCAATAATTTCTTCTAGAGCCTTGTTGATAGAAATTAAAACACTAAAGTAATCACTATGCATGAACGCTCCGAATTGAGTTTGGGTATCTATTAAAAGTAACTAAAATCTACCACAAAACCCTAACAACTTATCTATTTAATATCTATTGGCCTAACCTTTCTCATTATTGTTGGTTTTCTAGTTATTTTTTCTGTTTAATTAATTTAAAATCACCAAACACCCATTTGAATGTTACTCGAAAATTCACTTAATTTCGAGCAACAAAGGTAATAAAAAAGATTGATTCTAAGTGGAATCAATAATTTACTTATTACTTATTACTTGTGCTAGAGTATACTTACACTTATTCTTGTGAATTTTACATATTTTTATTATATACATCCACCAACAATCAGTATATGAGTCTGAAATAAATATCATGTTTACCATGATGCTACAACGGTCGCCATTCTCTCCGAGTGTCTAGCAATAGCTCAGAGAAGCTAGCCCGACCAGCAGACCTAGGGGTGTTTGAGCCTGCCTAGTGGGCTCATGTTCGCACGTGTGAGTTATGTGTAGAGAAGTACTACTCATCCAATTTGCCCCGATTGGAAGCTGCCTTAAGGGAATACAATTTTAAATTATAGGTCCCATCATGTTTGCGTTCCCGACCCCAATAGTGTGTCATTTATTGAGTATTTCTTAAATACTCAAGCCTTGTGCTATTTTTATATTTCAAAGGCAAGTCACCTTGTACAGATGACGGTGGCGTCACGCAGAAGACCATAAAACTTGTTTTCTTTTAGGTTAGATAAGAATATCGTTTCAATCTTTTCTTTGAATTATTTATATTTCACATTGATTAAGTCTATGACATCATTTTATGAACTATTTTAAATAAACATTTGTGCATAATAAAATCGGGTCATCTATGTGGTAGCATTCTATTTTAGTAAGAAAATAGGGTTGTTACCACCTGACAAGATCATCGTACTAAAATCTCATAACCTAATTACTAATAAACTCTTGAGCCTAATCTCTACATGTTTCTAAGCAAGTTTCTTGAGAGAGGTTTGTTCGGAATCATGCTCAAGGTCCTAGAATTAGAGTGACATTTTTTCCTTCTTTATCTCTTAAAAGGGTTTCTTCCGTTCTTTCTTTTTCTTTTTCTTTCTTCCTCCTTAATGATCTCATTAAGGTTCTTCATATGGCTAATTAGGTAAAGTGTGTCAAAATGACCCATTTGCCTCTCAGGGTCGATTTTGACCAATTTTTTCTTAATTTTCTTTTATATTTTTCTTTAATTTTTGGAATTTTTTTAAGAATTTTTTCTTTTACACCATGTTGAAATTCAACCAATAAGCCACAAAACTGTGCTGTAAACCTGTAATTTTTTTTATAGATATTTTAGTATTATCATTGCCCCTTTCAAGTTGTAACTTCTCCCGTCTGAACTGCTATAAGTACTTAGGCTTCAATGTTTCCTTGTCGGATCTCCACTCCCTTCTACTAAAGTCACGAGTGACTCAACAAGATTTGTAACCTTTATCTTCGTCTATGAATGTTTTTACTTTCATACGTTCATCGTATTAACATCAATTAGGGATGTGTCTTAGAAAACTCATCGTCATAATGCGTAATGACATTTAATACATGCACATATCTTAATATGAAATATCATCATATTAAGACATCTCATCATCATGTATCTTACATTGTTTCATCACATAATCATAGAACATCATCACATCATCATACAAAATCATTATATCATCATATAACGTCATCATATAGCATAAAACATAAGTAACATGTGTAAGGGTTCCTGGGCACGTGTCGTCATACATAAGGCAAGTCTTCCAACCAAGCTGATAGTAAGACCACTTGGTTGGTCTTAGCCAATGTTTTATCTAACTCCAAATTTACTTGCTTTCATCTCTCGAATTCGTTCTCACTTATATTGGAACTTCACTTATTTTGAATATAAACTTAATTGTCTAAGTAAAAATTTGAATTCCATATTTTTATAGTTTCTAAATTGTTTTTGGTGGTAAAACTATATTATTTCTATGTGTTGAACCTACCATTAAAAGCAAGATTTTTGCTTTCTGTCTTCTCTCACTTTCCCCCCCTAAAAATGGCTATGTATCATGATGTGGTTTCCTAGAACATGTAAATGGTTCTTGTTACTTAAATTATAGTTTCCTCTTGTCACACACTCTTCCATTGGCCTCTCTCTCCATATAAATCTGCAAGCTATGTTTTCCGTTTGTTTTTGCACCAAGGAATCACTAGTATTGGTTGGCTAAGTTATTCTAGGGAACAAGAGGATTCCGTTGTTACAAAGCTATATGGTCAAACATCATAATACTAAAAACATTCAAAATAAAATAGATATGATCTAAAAAATAAATGATATTCCACCGGTACTAGTTTACAAATTAAACTAATAATCGAGGAAGAACATAATAACAAAGAATCGATGATTCTGTGGAGTGAATGTAACTTAGATACAAATTGAGTGGAAAAAACACAAAGAGTTCAACCTTAACTTCAATTTTAAGAAATATTTTTAGTCTGGGAGAGAAATGGAAGGTGAGAATTCAATCATAAGTACACATAAGCAGTCGATAATTTTGAGCGGTACTTCGTGAAAGTTTAAGGGTTTAAAGACTCGAGTCCTTAAAGAAAAATGGTTAGACTGTGTTGTTAGGACAGTACAACAGCTCACATACTTGATCTAAATGAATACAAAGAACACAAAAGAGAAAAATGTAAGAAAGAACCTTGGTTAACTATTTATATGGATGATTTTCAAATTTATACACTAATGGATAAATATAGTGAAGGCAAAGAATATATATGACCGTTTACTATATATATCTTTACAAATATAGTTATTTATTGTACATATAAACATCTATCATATATAGTCATTTACTATATATAAATATCATCAGTACACTAAATCAGCTTTGCACAACTTCAATTTTCCAAAGGTCGACACATTTTTTTAACATGTTTGTTGGGTTTTTTTGCACTCTCTATCTTCTCCAAACATATATCACCATCTTCCACTAACTTGCTAGTAAAATGATATCGTATTCTGATGTGTTTTTTCTTTGAATGATAAATCGAGGTTTTCACCAATTGTATAGCACTTTGACCATTTATATAAATAATCTTCTCATGTTGCTTCTTGTCTAACTATTCAAGATAGTCTTTCATCCTTATCATCTTCTTTCCAACTTCAACTATTGTTATGTATGGGACCTCAATCGATGAAAGAGCAATAAAATTTTGAAGCTTGGATATCCAACTCGTTGTTCTATCTATACTGTGGATATATCCATATGTGCTCTTGCTAGAGTATATATCTCCACTAAGATCAACATCCACAAAATCTTGTAGAACAATTTTGCCATTGCCATAACAAAGTTAAGTACTAGATGTACGTCTCAGATATCTCTAAAGCTATGTCACAACTTCTCAATGTTATTTCTCTCGGTTTACCATGTACTTGCTATAAACTTCTACCGCATGTGTTATATCAAGTCTAGTGCAAACCATAGCATACATCGAACTCTTAAATGCAAAAGCGTATGGAACTGATGTCATGTACTCATGTTCTTCAACTGTCTTGGGAGAGTGCCTCTTTTACAATTTAACATAATTTTTCAAAAGGGGTAGTCCTGAGTTTAACATCATTAATCTTGAATTTGTACAATACCTTCTCAATGTACTACTCCTAAGATAGATTTAATGTGCCAGCAGATTTATCTTGAGAAATCCTATCGGGTGAATCTGCTTCGTTATACTCAAATCTTTCATTTCAAATACTAAAGACGTGCTTGCCTTTAGTGGTTTTCGTTCATACAAGCTCCTATTGAGCTACACCATGTGTTCTTTGCCTGGAGATGCAAATTTTTTGGTTGTTGCATACATATCTTCTCATCTAGAACTCCAGGTAAAAATGTTGTTTTTACATCCATTTACCCAAGGTACCAATTCTTCAAAGCAACAATACTTAGCAAAATTTGGATAGTAGTTAAAATTTCACAACATGAGAAAAGATTTCAGCATAATCAATATCTTTCCGGTGTGAATATTCTTTAACTACTAACCAAACCTTTAACATCATTTTATCATATGGTTCAGCCTTGATTCTGAACACTCATTTGTTCAATAGTGTTCTCTTTTCTATAGGTAGCTCAATCAGCACCAACGTATTATTCTTTCCAAGTGAGATCATCTCATCATCCATGAATTTCTCCCACTTAGTTGAATCTTCTACCTATAGGGTCTCATCAAAGGACTTTGGTTCTCCTTCATCAATTAGCAATAGATACTGTGATAAGGAATCAACCCAAGACAAAACTCTCCTACCAAATAATAAGGAATCAACCCAAGAAAAAGCTCTGATACTAAATGATAAGAAATCAACCCAAGGGAAAGCTATGATAGCCAATGATATCAAAATCACTACAAGAGAAGTAAGACTCGGATTACCTTGTTGATCGAATATCTCAAGGCAAGAACACTTGTTTGAGATTCGAATAACTCCATAAGCAAGATCGATCATGTCTAGCTTGGATGATTCTAAACATGCAATCTAAACTTAGCTCTAATGATAAAGAATCACTTCAAGGGAAAGTAAAATTCAGATTACCTTATTGACCAAATATCTCAAGGTAAGAACACTTGTTTGAGATTCGAGTCATTCAACAAACAAGATTGATCATGTCGAGCATGAATGATTCTACATGCAACCTAAACTTCATAGAATTGCAAAGAAACTTAGTCATTTGCTAAAAGAAAGCACAAATGTCCCTTTTAATACATTTTCAAAGTCTCGTTCACAATGGTAACATACATGACTTTATATAGAGTCAAAATAAAACCCTTGATCTTACTTGAGATATCTCAAGCATTTGTAACATTCATACTTTATGACTGTAATTAGCCAATATATATATTTTATGGCCATAATTAGGGACTGTATAAATAAGCCTTAAATTACATTAAAGAAACACCATAACTCTAAATTACTCTCTATTATGATTCACCCAAAATATATAACAATGAAGCTTTATTTTTCTTCAATTATGGAAAATTGAAATATCTTTTATAATTTCAACAACATTTTCTTCACATCTTTATTATAGTATATTATATGATTGATGTCTCTTGGTTCATATCATAGTGTAATAAAGATAAATATCTATCTGATTTTCTGATAGTTCTAGATGATCTTCTCAACACTTCGCTCAGGTTTTACTTGCTCTACGTCCAGTTCTTCAGCAACAGTTTTAGGACTTTCGTCATTAACATCTGTAACAACCCTAAATTTCTATTTACTCAGAGTCGTTACTAATGTATCATGCTCTGCTAAATTGTGGAATATAACTCTTAAAAGTAAACCTCATCTCTAGTATAAATGTTGAAAACATTTAAAACATCTTCTATCTCTTGAAAACACAGCCATGGTCTTACGTGTTTAATATGAAATACATGAAATTTAAAGAAAATAAAAAAAAAATACAAAATAATTAAAACAATGAGATTCAAAACAACCTATCCTAACCTAAGATTAGGAATTTAAATCTGAGTCTACCCTATGCACGCGTCAGTTTCTACTCGTGATGCCGTCGTCATCCATACATGGGCGTCTTATCTTTACCTGAAAAATGATATGGCACACAACTAGAGTATTTCAAAGAATACTTAGTAAGTGACCCCAATATAGGGGTCTTGCTAATGCAAAAACATGCAATCATGCTCTTAGAACCTATCTCTATTCTCTAGGGATGGCCTCCAGTCTTGGACTACTATGGATGTGTAGTACTTCCCTGTACATGACCCACACATGTGAGTGTAAATCTCCAGGGGGCTAGCACACCTCCTGGATCCTCTCTGGTCAAGCTAATCTGTATCGTCCGGAGGTCAACGATATTTCATTAATGTATTTTAAAACTTTTTATTTAGTTTAGGTTACAATTACATAATCATTAATTATGACAATTAAGTATGAATGTTACAACTCTTGTAAAGTATTTAATAATTTCATTTTGAGGCTATATAAAGCCATGTATGTTGTATTTGTAAGTAGACTTGAAAATATAGTAAAAGGAGCATTTGTGCTTTCTTTAGCCAATTGCTAAGTTTCTTTGCAATTATATGTAGTTTTGGATGCATGTAGAATCATTCAAGCTCGACATGATCAATCTTGCTTGTAGAGTGATTCAAATCTCAAACAAGTGTTCTTGTGTTGAGATATTTGATCAACAAGAACATTCAAGATAGACATGATCGATCTTTCTTATGGAGTGATTCGAATCTCAAACAATGTTCTTGCCTTGAGATATTCGATCAATAAGGTAATCCGAATCTTACTCCCCTTGTAGTGATTTCCACATATCAGAACCCCTTGGTGTCATGCTTTCCATGAACACCCTCATCAACATACTATACACTTCTGGACTCATCGTTTCTGGTGAAGTATCCCGATGCTTATGAACATACTGTTGGGTTTTATGTCCTAAAACTCATAGTTGTAAACAAAAACATATTCTATTTTGAATAAAGTTATTATTGTTGTTTATTCAGTAAAGATTGTTATTGAATAAAGTGAACTTTCGATCATTAATCTAAATCCAATAAACTAAGAACACTCTGGCTATAGTATGATTACTTGAACTATATGTAGAGACATAAGAGTTGATCAAATTCAAGTATATAGTCAAAATGATTTATAGTATAAGGATAAGGCTGAGTACCTTATTCTGGGGACACTATGTATGCAGCCCACTTTTGTATATGATATAAACAATGTGATCACTAAAATTGTACATGTGGAGACATGTGAGTGGGGGCGTCCTATGCAATGAGTATTGCATAAGATCGAACCATGAAGAAAATCACTCTCACTTTATAATGTCGTTTATTGTTGAAACTGATTTTCTTTTCATTCGATGACCTAGGTAACTCGATCTGAATTCTGAGCTAACCATGAACTCCTGTTTATTTGGAATTATCCTTAGATTTGCATGGGTGAGAGTGACTCAAGTTTGCCGACTCAATAGGCCTCCCATTTCAGGGGTAAGACTGGGTAAATGGCTGGGGACGTGGGGTGCAAGATGGAATTCACTTCTACCCACTTTTAGGGATAGAAGAGAGGTAGTTCCCTTAAGTACTAACTCCAAGTCTTGAACAAGGGGCCCCACCCTCTCATTGGCCTGAGAAGGATTCAGTTTACTGGTTGGACCACAAACCAATTGTTCATTAGAGGATCAGTGAGACATAAGAAACAATAAGTAACTTCAGGGGTAAAACGGTAAATTGACTCAGCTCTAGTTACGAACAACCTGTGAAGGATCGACTTACTAATCATGGTTATATCAAATGGACAGAAATATATCTATAGTGAGGGGAGTGCAACTACTAGGCTACAGTGGAATGTCCTAGTAGTTAACGAAGGTTGGTTAACAAGGTTAATGAGTTTAACAGGTTAATCTTGGATCGTTGGAGCTCATCATCTATAGATCCATTAGGTTCCTCTGCTAGCTCATATCGGACTAAACCATAGAACAGTGTGACAAGTGAGTTCGAAGTGTTCGAATTCAAATTAGAGAGAATGCACTACATATACGATATATTTAACCGCATTTTTGTTTTATTTACGAATTTAACAAAAAGAAAAATATCTTAATCAAATATGTGTCAAAATTAATTGGGATTGACATTTGAATTAACATTAATTATTAATTAAATAGTTTAATTAATCATTTAATATTAATTTAATTTGAAATTTATAATTCAAATTGATGGTTGAATCAAAATGAAGAAGTCAAAATGTTGACTTCATCTAATGGAAAAATCCATGTTAGTGGAATTTTGAAGTGTCAAAATTTGGTTTAGCCAAACTTGCATGCTTGCCAAATAAACCCCACAAAGTTGAGCGGAATTTTAAGTGTCAAAATTTTGTTAACTCAAGCATGCATGCTTGCCACATAATCCCAAACATTTGAGTGGAATTTTGAGTGTCAAAATTTGGTGCTCTCAAATTTGCATAAATATACAAATATGACTCTATAAATAGAGTGATCATAAAACATGAAAGGTCTTCTTCTTGGTGAAAAACCTTGAGAAAAACCTCTCACAAACACTCTCTTCATATATACAAAATTCCTCCCAAGTTTAGTCACTCGCCGGATTCCACAATCCCGTTCTAAGGTCAGAGGATAGTGGAGAAGACACTAGTGGTGGTTCGAAACCGATTCGTGAGGAAAAATGAATTTGAACTACAAAAGGTTAGTATTCAAACTCATTAAGTTTTAAAACTAATGAACATGCTAGTTATTTACTATAATTGATGTTCTAAAAGTGCCTAAGATCCAAATTACTTCCGTATGTGTTATATTAACACCATCACATACAACATGCATGAGATCCCTCTAATTTCCATATCATCTCTTTTGACACAACCTTCTAGTATCATCCCTTTGTTACATTAAGTAACACATTTTCGTAGGATATTTATATTAATATCATTTTCATGCTCTTAGAGTTGTGTCCTATGTCGATCTATCGACATGATGCAACACTCATCATCATATAGCATGCTTAATATGGAAAACATCAACATATTATGGCAAACGTTATGCAATCATCATACTCTCATATTGCCATAAAGTGCATCAAGCATATCAAGTACATCATACATCAAAATATATATATTACGCACATACATCATGAATTGTAACTCATACAATTTCTAGCCTATCATATAGCAATGCCACTTACCTGATTTTCTTAAGCGGTTGTCACTGATTTAAATTTCGATTTTGTTCTTTAAAATTCAAGTCAACCTATGTGAGCCCATGACATCAGTTTCAAATTTTTACTTCTACAAAATTATTCCTCTAACTTAGAATGGTCCATGTGTTAGATTTTAAAAATTATTCCTCTAATTTATCATGGTCCATGTATTAGATTTTATGTAAATATTAGAGTTTTTACCTGACTAAAGTCTTAGAATATTTTATATATTATTAAAGATTTCATTTTATATTGTTACTGATTTATGAAAGTTACTGTTAAAAAAATTAATAGAGTTATCTTATGTTACATTCTTTGGTGTATGCCATTTCTTGTTTCATCATTTAATCCTATTCACTCGGTGCCCTAAACTTTTTTGCATGACTAAATTTTCCTCACCCTTTAATAGTTGGGTTTTATGTGTGAACTCAATGGATCTCGGTTTAACTAGACCAAATGAATTTGAAATCCAAGAAAGGATTTTTGTTTAAAAAAGTTTAATTTTTGACTTACCCACAACTAAACCATTTATTTTAACTTTTGTGAAAAATGTTTGAAGATGTTTAAAATGTTGATCATGTTTTGAGAAAAAATCAGAATATCGTCAATATAAACAATTGAAAAGTCTTGAAAAGAATTGAAAATATCATTCATAATTTTTTGAAATACGGATGGAACGTCTTTTATCTCAAATGGCATAACATTCTATTCGTATTGTTCAAAAGGGACGTTGAAAGCCGTTTTGTATTTGTCTTTTTCTGAAATCTGGATTTGTGAAAATCTTGACTTTATATCAAATTTTGAAAATACTTTCGCATTTGAAATTCTTTGCATTAAATCGGATTTATTTAGAATTGGATATCTAATCCATTCTAAAACCTTATTTAAGGGTTTGTAGTTTATTACCAGTCGCGGGACTCCACATTCTTTCTCTACTTGGTTGTGGATGTAAAAAGCCGCGCATGACCAAGAACTCTTAGATGGCCTAATAATGCAAAAGATCATTAATTTTTGCTGTGTAGAATGTTAGTAATTCTTTATTCATTTGAATAGATTGGGCCTTCATAGAAATATTTTTCTCATCGAAGTTCTTGACATAACAAAGATTGACTATATGTTGCTTTTTATTCCAAAAGACAGGGATGTTTGAACAAATATTTTTTTCTATTTGGTCGGGTAAGGTTTTGATTTTAGACTGAACCATCTTACTTTAGACTTTAGAGTTTTTCTTAATAACGAAATCTCTTCCTTCCCAAAAGGATTTTTCTTTCTTTATAATTTAATACATTATGGACTGAGTAATGGTATTCTTTTGAAGATAATTTATCTCACTAATCCTTACCAGAGAAAGGAAATTAAATTTTATCTCTTTCATAAGGACTTGTGATTCTAACCCCTTGTTAGAGGAGTACCTAGGATTAATTCTTGTCCTAAGTCTTTTACTAGAATGAAGAAATTTACTAAGAAAATTCCGTCATTACAAACATGGATTTTTGATAATTTGTAATTAATTTTGAGTCTATTGTTTTTTTGCACCTCTAAGGCCTTTAGTGGTTTTTTCAAAATACTTTTTAGGTATTAAACCTTCCTGAATGCAATTTTGATGGGCTGTATCTAAGAGAGCCTTTAACATTATTTTGAAATCATAAATTTTTAGGGTAACGATAGCGTACCATATCTGATATTAAGAAGTGGTAATGGCTCCAACGAAAGAACTTTGAAAATTATTTTCGACCAGATTTGGTTGGATCGTTTCCCTTTGTTCAGGTAGCTTTTCCTGAAGTTTGAGAATTTCATGGCGAAGCATATAAGATTATGACCTTGTTTCAGATCTTACCGCTTGGACTTCTTGTTTGAGATTATTAATCTCTCTTTGAAGGTCTTGAGTAGTTATTTCTCTGTGTTTTTCAAACCTTTGGAGAACATATTGGGGTCGGTAAGGATTTCTTTCTTACCTTTCTGATGGCTTAGAGATCATCATTGCGTCTCTAAGTCGTCGAACAATTTTTTGTTGAATCTTTGGATCTTGGACTTTTTCTACCACCTCGAGTAGAATCTCTTTATCCTTTGTAAGGACATTTATGCATCCTTCGCATGTCCTTTTTCCTTCTTATTCTGATTCGTATTCTGTTCTAGAATATGAACTGGATTCTTCCTGAAGTTCGAAGATTTCTTTTTCACTGGATTGTTCTGAATCGGTTAGAACTAATTGTAGTAGCTGATTTTTCAGATCATGATCAATATCTAATTTATTGATCTTTCCTCTGATCAGACACTTATTGGCATAGTGTCCTTCTCGACGTTTAAAGCAAGTTTGCGTTCTCTTTCTTCTGTGGGTTTTTGTAGGTGTATACCTTTTCTTTGAATACGTTGGCTTTTGAGACTGCACGGGTTTATTCTGATACTTTTCTCTAGGTTGTATGATTTATATGATCTTGGATACGTTTTGACGTTCTTTCCTCTAGAGGTCGAGGGGCTTCTATCCCTTTGCATCCATATTGATCACAAAATCTTCCAAGTTTTTCCTATTTGATATCGAGGAATTGAGCTTGTTTTGAATCTTCGACTCATTGCAAAGTCTGAGTCCTCCTATGATGAAGGAAGCTATGGATCGATATGATAAGGTCTGCCACGGAATTGTTCAATTATACTTTGTCTCGAGACCGTCTTTGATCCTCCTTAAGAAGTATTTTGACAGTCCATTGACAAAATTTTCTTTCCAGAATTCCAACGAACTGCTGTCCTAATGAGAACTTTGCAGAAATACATGTCTTTATACCACCTAAAATCGCCTAAAGTTGGCACTTTAGATTCATGAGTATTTCAGCGTATCTCTCCTGATATTTCAGAGGGTCGCCTATAAAGAATTCTACGAGGGTATAGAGATATTTGTCCCACCCGTCTTTGAGTTGTCCACTAAATCCGGTTACTAGGACTTGAGCTATTAAATGATAGAATTTATGGCCCTGTAATTATTTATATGCAGGCCTTATCATCTCATTGACAACATTCATTATCAAGTAGTCAGATAGTCCAACAATATTCCACTTATAGATTGCCATTCATTATCAAGTAGTCAGATAGTCCGTCGATCTTCCACTCATAGATTGCTAAGCCATCGTAGTGGGCTTGAGTTTGCAATGTCTTTTATTCAAATATTCATATCTGGAAAAGACAGTTGAAGATACCAGTTTTTCTGATTATTGGTATTATTTTAACTTCTTCTAGAGATCCTTTCAATTCGATTTTAGAGAGGTTCTTCCATCTCATTTACAATCTAATCTTTATATTCCTGGATTTCGTCGTAATTGTTAACGACATTGACAGAATATTCTTGAGGTGTTGCTCCAGGATTTAGAATACTATCCACTTCTTCTATCTTGGCTATTAGAGCCGGTTGATGATACCCGTATTTCTGATTAATGGTATTATTATAACTTCTTCTGGAGATCCTTTCAATTAGATTTTAGAGAGGTTCTTCTATCTTATTTACAATCTCATCTTCAGATTCCTGGATTTCGTCGTAATTGTTAACGACATTGACAGATTATTCTTGAGGTGTTACTCCAGGATTTAGAATCCTATCCACTTCTTCTATCGTGGCTGTTAGAGCCGGTTGAAGATACTAGTTTTTCTGATTACTGGTATTATTTTAACTTCTTCTGCAGATCCTTTCAATTCGATTTTAGAGAGGTTCTTCTATCTCCTTTACAATTTCATCTTAAGATTCCTGGTAGATGCGATTTAAAATCGTGAGGCTGATGATGATACATTACGAACTAAAGCCGACAATATCTATTAGTGGTGGGTTTGGATTGTAACAAATGATTGGCGGGAATAACTTAGTTGGGTAGAGCGTGTGGTTGTTAACCACAAGGTTGGCGGTTCAACCCATCCTTCTAGCGATGGGAATGAAGAAATTCTTTTTTGTTGGTGCTTCTTCTTTGTTGTATAAATTTTGAAGTTTCAATCGATTGGTAATACAAACTAAAATAGACACGGTTCGAGAGGAACAATTCGCGGAATAGGTGGATTTTAATACTGTGAGTTTTGAGGTTCACCGAAAGTGATCTTCACTTTGAAGGGGAAGAAGCTAGTAAGTCATGGTGCTTGGCAGGCTATTATTGGCTCTCGATCGATGTTCACCGAAAGTGATCTTCAGAAGGGGAAGGAGCTAGTCTCAAAATTTGTAATACAAGAGTTTGAAGATGTCATGAAGATGTCATTTTCGATTTCCTGGGGTAAGCATGGTACTATAAGATAATCATTCGATAATTTTTCAAGATCATCGTAGTCTTGACCCAATTAACAAGGAATGTGAAGCTCTTCATGTAGAGTGAAGTGTATGAAAGGAGTTTCGTTTAGCATAAGTTGCATCTAAAGAAAATAGTTCAAATTCACAAGGTCGGAGGTTAGAGCCATCCTTCTAGCGATGAGAATGAAGCAATCCTTATTTGTTGGTGCTTCTTCTTTGTTGTATAAATTTTGAAGAAATTTTGAAGTTTCAATCGACTGGCGATACGAACTAAAATAGACACGGTTCGATAGAGGAACAATTCGCGGAATAGGTTGATTTTAATACTGTGAGCTTTGATGTTCACCGAAAGTGATCTTCACTTTGAAGGGGAAGAAGCTAGCAAGTCATGGTGCTTGGCGGGCTATTATTGGCTCTCGATCGAGATTCACTAAAAGTGATCTTTAGAAGGGGAAGGAGCTGACCTCAAAATTTGTAATACAAGAGTTTGAAGATGTCATGAAGATGTCATTTTCGGTTTCTTGGGGTAAGCATGGTACTATAAGATAATCATTCGATAATTTTTCAAGATCACCGTAGTCTTGACCCAATTAACAAGGAATGTGAATCTCTTCATGTAGAGTGAAGTACGTGAAAGAAGTTTCGTTTAGCTTAAGTTGCATCTAAAGAAAATAGTTCAAATTCATGCCCGGTCATATTTCATTGAGTCAAACTGGGATTCCAGAGGAGCTTACAGACAACAATGAAAACACCGTGGAAGTTTAGCTAAGGACATGTGTTATAGACTCTGTATAGGACAACCATTTACGCTTCATAGAGTCCTGTTACAACAATAATTTTTTTGCAACCATTACTGACACTTTTTGAAGCATTATGATATGATAAAAGGAACCACTACAAGGGGAGTAAGATTCGGATTACCTTGTTGATCGAATATCTCAAGGCAAGAACATTGTTTGAGATTCGAATCACTCCACAAGCAAGATCGATCATGTCTAGCTTGAATGATTCTTGTTGATCAAATATCTCAAGGCAAGAACACTTCCATGAGATTCGAATCACTCCACAAGCAAGATTGATCATGTCGAGCTTGAATGATTCTACATGCAACCTAAACTACATAGAATTGCAAAGAAACTTAGCCATTGGCTAAAGAAGAGCACAAATGCTTCTTTTTACTATATTCTTCAAGTCTCTTACACATACAACATACATGACTTTATATAGCCTCAAAATGAAACTACTAAAGTCATTCCAAGAGTTGTAACATTCATACCTAATGACCATAATTAACCATTATGTAATTGTAACCTATAGTAAATAAAGTCTTAAAATACATAAATGAAATACAATAACTCTAAATTGTAACCCACCCAAAATTTATAACAATCAAACTTCATTCTTCTTCAATGTGGCATGAATTGAAACATCTTTTGATAATTTTGACAACCTTTTCTTCACATCTTCATTGAAGTATATTGTATGATTGATGTCTTTTGGTTCATATCACATTATATGGATGAAGGTGTCAATCTCCTATAATCTAGAAAGAAGTAGGAAACTATGCTTCGATCAAAATTGGTTCAACTTAAAACACAATAGTACAAAAGATCAAGATGAGGATTCAAACTACGGTAGAGCTATGCAGACTCACGAAGGAAGAACCTAGAGTTTGTTATTGGTGACCATATTGTAAGGACTGCACAACAATACATCTACTCGATCAAGATGAACATAAAGAATAGGAAAGACACAACAGTACAAAAGATCAAGATGAGGATTCAAACTACCCAGTGTCGGTAGAGCTATGCGGACTCATGAAGGAAGAACCTAGAGTTTGTTATTGGTGACCATATTGTAAGGACCACACAACAATACACCTACTCGATCAAGATGAACCCAAAGAATAGGAAAGAGAAAATGCAAGCTGGAATATTGGCTTGAAATTTATATTGATGACGGCAAGTACGTATAGTAATAGACAACATAGAGCAGACAAAAAGTACGCTTTCAAAGCACAGCCAAAAGAGTATATATATGGTTCGGTATATCATATATAGCTTTAGTACCTATAGCTTTTACTATTCGGAGTTGTTTACTATTTATATATATAATAGCTTTTACTATTCATAGTTGTTTACTATATATATATATAATCATTTACTTTATATATGATTTAGGTATATACCATGTATAACTATTGAATAAACTATAAATAAGCAGGTGACCCTATAACCTAACAATTATCTCACTTGGAGACTGATACAGTCAACAAAGAATTTCATTCTCAAACGACCATCAATATCTTCACTACACCAAACCAATTAAGGCTTTGCACAACCTCACATCGGTTATGTTGAGAAAGTAGGGAGTTGAACTCCATTATAAAAGAGGTTCCTTGGTTTTCTTTTCATCCCACTTGAGCGGTTTGAAGCCAGTTGGAGATTACAGTTTCTGACGACTCCAAGTTAGCATTTCGACTGATCCGACTTAGATGTTATATGCTCCGACACTTTTCTACTAGTTTCAATTCTTCGGAAGCGTTCATAACTATTAACAATTGTTATGAAGCGTGACTTCGTAACCAAAAAATTTGAGTTGAAATATACCAAAAAAAATAGTTAAAAATAGATTAAAACTCTTAGAAATATAATTATCTACAAATGGGTCTGTATTTACCCTTCTAAATTAATAATTGTTAATAATATAATAAATACTGTTCCAAATTTATGAATCAAAATTTTTGAAACTTGAAAACACAATATTTATTAAAATTTTAGGTTATACCAAAAATAGTTAAAAAATAGATTAAAACTCTCCCAAATCTGCAAACATTCCAAATAAAATAGATATGATCTAAAAAAAATAAATGGTATTCTAATAAAAAGTCCTTATAAATGAAATTAAAATAAAGTATAAAGTGACCAGCGAAATTTAAACCAATTACGAGGTTGAAGTTTGAGTGAGTTGAGGAATTGGGGAAATTTTATAAATGGAAAATTTCATGTTGGAGCGGGACTTAAATTAGCGACCTTCAGCTCATAAAATCAACTCTCTAACTAACTGAGTTATAGAATTTTGGATGTTTTGATTAAATCAATATTTAAATTAAAATAATATAATTATATGAAGAGGTCGTTTCTTATTTACAAACAAATGAATTTTAAATAAATTATAACTTGTTTCGCAAGGGTTTTATGTCAATCGATTGAATCTTCTCAAAGTTTTAGGGGAGGTAGTGTAACATCCCATTTTAAAAAACGTAAAAACTTTTAATTCTAAAAGAAGAATTATTTTTAGAGGGATGTAGTAGAAGGAAAAAGAACAAGAAAAGGAAAAAGAACATATTAATATTTTTGAAAAATTCTAGAACCAGCACAGTGAATACAACTTTAACTACTAACCAATCCTTTAACATCACTTTGTCATCTCCCGCCTGGATTCTGAACACTCGTTTGTTCAACAGATAACAGAGCTCTCATTTTTGTAGGTAGGTAGCTCAATCAACACCTACGCATGGAATCTGAGCTCTCTTTTCTGTAGGTAACTTAATCAACACCCACGTATTAGTTTTTGCAAGTGAGCTCATCGCATCATCCATGACTTTCTCCCACTTGGTTGAATCTTCTATCTATAAGATAGGGATAGAGCCTCCTCAAACGACTTTGATTTCTGAGGAAGGACAATTAGGGGCTTCAAGTGATTTGCACGGTTGAAGTTGGAAAACTGTAAAATGTCAACAATAGGGTTCTAACCTACTTGCTTTGCCCAATATATTTTAAGTTCATCTCTTTAGCCGGTCAAACATATAATATTTGTTAAAAAAATTTATTATTTTTTCCTTTTCATTTTGTAACGGTCAAATGATCAAATTGACTTCGTATTTGTGGAGATTAAAGAGGATCGGGATTGAATCCCGACCACAAACATCTTTTGTCGGGAGACTATATATATCCACACTATGTTATGTAAAAATCAGAATCATGGAGGAATGAAATTGAGATCTCAAATTGAGACGTTTTCCTTAGAAATCCAAGCATCAATTTTTCCATTTCAAAGTTTCAAGCAATTCTTGTGGTAGAATTGCATCCGAGCCATTCAATCAAGCCTTGATCAAGTTGGATGATTGTAGAGTGACTCAATTTAGAACAAGGTTTCCAAATATTGAGATCTTTAATCATAAGAGGTAATCTAATTCTAGCATTACCTCTTCATTGATTCAAATTTTGTTTAAGAAGGTGTTAATTACTTTGTTTCAAGGGTTCTTGCTTCAACAAATGGATTGTTGGGCTTAGGATTAGGGTTGCCTTATCAGGAAATCTCTCCCTAATAGGCACGTTTTAATACTGTGAGGCTAATGACAATACGTAATGTACCAAAATGGACAATCTCTGCTAGCAATGGGCTTGGACTTTTACAAATGATATCAGAACTAATCACCAGGAGATGTGCTAGTGAGGATGTTGGGCCCACAGAAGGGGTGGATTATAAGATCTCACGTGGATTGGAGAGGGGAAGAAACATTTTTTATAAGGGTCTGAAAACCTTTTCCATGTAGATTAGTTTAAAATCATGAGGCTGATGGTAATACGTAACGAACGAAAGCTGACAATATCTATTAGTGGTGGGCTTGGATTGTTACAAATGATTGGTTGGAATAGCTTAGTTGGTTAGAGCGTGTGGTTGTTTCAAGGTTGGAGGTTCAAGCCCTCCTTTTAGCCATGGGAATGAAGTAATTCCTTACCATGGTGTTGGTGCTTCTTCCCTATAGTATAAATCTTAAACTTCGAGGATATTATCATAAAGTTACTTAATTGACCTAGTTGTCACCACTAGAGAGATGTGGGTGGGAACAGAGACGTGGGAAAGAAACATCTCGAACCGTGAGGCTGAAGGGCGATACACATTCACTAATTTTCACTTTGAAGGGAAAATGGGAAGAAGCTAGTAAGTCATAGTGCTTGGGCTCTATTGGCTAGCGTCACCGACGTACAGGACATGAGAGGGAACTTAGCCTCTAATATTGTCACGGTTATCTTAACAATGCCCCTACAACATTTATGAAATTAAAGAACTGGATATTCAAATACTTCTTCGATATATTCGTGATAGTTTTCGTATATGATATACTGATGTACTCCACAACTAATGTAGAGCATGAGGTATATCTAAGGAGATTTATGATAGTGATGAAAGCTCATAAGATGTACACTAAGTTCTTAAACGGTGAGTTTTAGCTTCAGGAAGTGACTTTTCTTGTACAAACATGTCCAAGGTGAGGGTAATTTAGTGGATTCAATTAAAGTTAATATAGTGATATACTACCATGGCCAACCTTAACCGTAGATGGGCTGAGTTTCCTAGGGTAAGCATGGTACTCTAAGATATTCATTTGATAATTTTTTAATATCAGCCTAGTCCTGACCCAATTAACAAGGATTGTGAAGCTTTTCGTGTAGAGTGATGTGGGAAAGGAGCTCCATTTAACTTAAGTTGCATCTAAAGAAAATAGTTCAAATTCATTCAATGTCGTATTTCATTGAGTCAAAGTCTTCTAAATGCTCCCATTAGTATATCATGCAATGTCATGTCATTAGTATATCATCCATATACGGGAGTAGAAACACATGAGAATCATTGTGTTTCTTAGAGTAAGAATACTAATCTTTTTCACTCTAGTGGAAACCACTCTTACACATTAAGGAGTCAAACTTTTGTACCTTCAGTTCATACAAGCTCCTACTAAGCTACACCATGTGTTCTTTGCCAGGAGATGCAAATCCTTTGGTTGTTGCATACAGATCTTCTCAGCTAGAACTCCATGTAAAAATGTAATTTTTCATCCATTTTTCCAAGGTACCAATTCTCCAAAGCGACAATACTCAGCAAAATTTGGATAGTAGTTAATTTCACAACCCGAGAAAAGATTTCAGCATAATCAATATCTTTCGTATATGAATATCCTTTAACTACTAACCAAGCCTTTGGCACACTTTTTCATATGGTTCAACCTTGATTCCGAACACCATTTATTCAACAGAACTCTCTTTTCTATAGGCAACTCAATCGACACTCACGTATTATTCTTTTCAAGTGAGCTCGTCTCATCATCCATAACTTTCTCCCACTTGGTTGAATCTTCTACGGGCTTCATCAAAGGACTTTGATTCTCCTTTGTCAATTAGCAATAAATACTGTGATAAGGAATCAACCAATGAGAAAGCTCTCCAACCAAATAATAAAGAATTGGCCCAAGGAAAAGCTCGGATACGAAATGGTAAGAAATCAACCCAACATGCATGAGATCCCTCTAATTTCCATATCATCTCTTCTCACAAAACCCTCTAGTCTCATCTTTTTGTTACATGAAGTAATACATGGTCGGATATTTATATTAATATCATTTTCATGCTCTTAGGGTTACGTTCTATGTTGGTCTATCGACATGATGCAATATGACACTCATCATCATATAGCATGCTTAATATGGAAAATATCAACATATTAAGACAAACTTCACGCAATCATCATACTCGTTATACCGCCATAAAGTACATTCAACATATCAAGTACGTCGTACATCGAACTATATATATTACGCACATACATCATAAATTGTAACTCATACAATTTCTAGTCTATAGCAAGGTCACTTATCTGATTAGCTTAAGTTGTTGTCCCTCATTTAAATTTCGATTCTATCCTTCGAAATCACAGTTTCAAATTCGAACTTCTGCAAAATGATTCCTCTTATTTACAATGATCCATGTGTTAGATTTTATGCCAACACTAAGAGTTTTTGCATGACTAAAGTCTTGAAATATTTTATATATTGTTAAAAATTTCATTTTCTATTGTTATTGATTTACGAATGTTATTCTTAAACAAAGTGATAGAGTTATTTTACTTGCATAGTCCTATACTTTCTTGCCCTATGTCATTTCTTTTGTTTTATCAATTAATTGTATTCACAGACTTTCCTGAACTTTCTTGTCGTCTATGTAACGACAGTGAAAAAGAAAAAGAAAAGGAAAAGGAACAAAAAAAAAAAGAAAAAAGAAAAAACTCAGTCGTCGAAAACCTACGAGTTTTCCGGCGATCGTTGAGTTTCGCGGATCCCACGCGAAACGACAACCACACTCCGCTCAGCCTTCAACCCAAAACTCCCAGAACACCTTGAATACCTGAAAACAGAGAAAAGAAAGAAAATACGAAAATACGAGATAGAGAGAGAGATTTCAAATAACGTCGGCGAGTTTCTAATTTTTCCAACAAGTCCCAAATCACTCGAAAACTGACGCCAAATTCTCAGTTATCATCATGAGAAGGATCTCTAACGACGACATAATAATTCAAGGTACGTTTTGTGCCTTTTCGAATGCGTCGTCGTCGGTAAATAAGGTCAAAAAATTAGATTTTCCTATACGTTCTTCGATCGGTGGTTTTAGGAATTGTGAGGCAACAAAACTTCGAGGAAGGAAAGAGGAACGGCAAAAAGAGAGGAAAAGGAAGAAGGGGGATCGAAATCGGCAACGAAAATGCCACAGGAAAGAGAGAGGAACCGCGTGTTGTTTTTCACAGAATTTCGGTGAGAGGAAATTGGGTGTTGGAAGAAAATGCGTAACAAAAAGGAGAGGAAAATTAACTGAATTTTGACTGCGTTCGGATTGTTTTATTTTCTGAACAAATCTCCTATTTAAAGTAAAAAGGATTCTAAAAATGGCTGGAGAGTGGCACTAAATCTGTGCCACTCCCTACAAAATTTCAGTCTAAAACTCTGGTGATCCATTCGACGTGATTTGTCAAATGGTCAAACTGACGATTTTCTGAAATCGTGTGAATAAGAAAAACGGTAAAACTCAGGTTTTATCTAACAATCTCCTCCTAAAACCTGTAGTATATCTACCTTACTATTTGAACTTCGATCTTTGAGCGTAGTTCTTCAAATTTCACCCGCGCCAGGGACTTGGTGAAGATGTCTCCAAGTTGTTCCTCTGTTCGGATGTAATCAATTTTGATGAGCCCTCGATCTGCACATTCTCGAATGTAGTGGAATCTGATTTCTATGTGCTTGCTTCGTTCATGCAAAACTGGATTTTTGATCAGGGAGATCGTAGCTTTGTTGTCCACGTATAGCATTGGTGGATCACTTTCTCTCCCGATGAGTTCTTTCATTAGTCACGCAAGCCAGATCCCTTGTGTTGCTGCCATCGAAGCGGCGATGTATTCTGCTTCACAGGAAGACAAAGCAACTACCTTCTGTTTTGTTGATTGTCAGCAAATTGCGCCGCCTGAGAGAAAGTAGATCATTCCGCTAGTGCTCTTACGATCATCAACGTCACCGGCCATGTCACTATCACTGTAGCCAACTAGCTTGAGTTTCTCCTTTCTGCCCCTGCGCAGTATCTTACACCCCAGCCTCTGGTTCCGGCTACATAGCGCAGGATGCGCTTGACAGCCACTAAATGCTCCTCCCTAGGTGCTTCCATAAACCGGCTCACATATCCAACAGAATAAGCAAGATCAGGACGAGAGTTTACCAGATAGCGCAGACTCCCGACAATGCTGCGGTAATTGGTGGAGTCGACTGTCGTCGTAGTGCCAGCCTTCCTTAGTTGGAGTCGGGCCTCCATTGGCGTCCTTGTAGGATTACTGTCCACAAGTCCAGTTGTGTCCAGCAGCTTCTTTGCGTATGCACTTTGGCAGATGGAGATGCCGGTAGAATTCTGTTGCACTTCGATGCCGAGATAGTAGCTGAGCACGCCGAGATCGCTCATCTCGAAGTTTTTCGACATCTCCTTCTTGAACCTTCCGAGGACTTCCATGTCACCTCCAGTGATTATGAGGTCGTCGACGTACACTCCCACGATTAGTCGCTTCTTGTCATGGTCATGCGTGTACATGCCATGCTCAGAGGCGCAACGTTTGAATTTCAGTGACAGTAAGGTACTGTCGAGCTTCGCGTTCCAGGCTCGTGGAGCTTGTCGAAGCCCGTAGAGTGCCTTGTGCAGGCGCAATACTTTATTTGGGTTGTTGTTATCCAGGAAGCCAGGTGGTTGTCGGACATAAACAGTCTCCTTCAGCTCTCCGTTAAGGAAAGCAGACTTTACGTCCATATGGTGAACCTCCCAAGAGTAATGTGTTGCAATTGCAAGTAAGAAACGAACGGATTCTAACCTTGCCACTGGCGCAAATACCTCTTCGAAGTCCACTCCTTGCTTCTGGACGTAGCCCTTCGCCACCAGACGGGCCTTGTGTTTCACAACTTCTCCTTTTTCGTTGCGCTTCAGTTTGAAGACCCATTTGAGCCCTATGGCTTGGTGTCCCGGCGGCATATCCTCCAGACTCCACGTCTGATTTTCGGTGATAGATGTCATCTCCTCCTGCATTGCCTTCAGCCAGCACGGGTTCTTTTCTGCTTCGGCGAAGGTGTTCGGTTCATCTGCACTGATGGCATGTAGTTCGGCCACTTCTTCGAGCTCGCGCACTGCCAGTCCAGGTGGTTCACCTCCTCCTACTAGGTCGTCCATCCTCCGGTACCTGGCCTCCAGATCAGTATCGTGATCGGCATCCAGCGTCGAATCCGCAGTCCGTGGTGTTGCGAATTCCACTGGTTCAGGGGTTGCACCTGCTGGCGGCGGTGACGGCTGCTGATGCTGGGCTCCTCCTTCTTCCGGCTCAGTGACGAGGTACTTCACCGTAAATTGATTTGGATTATGGTCTGCCTCGATCACGTCATTCCACTGCCAGAAGGTGCTTTCATCGAAGACGACGTCGCGAGACACGTGAGCTCGCCCCCCTACAGGATCATATAGTCTGTACGCCTTGCTCCCAGGTTCATAACCGATAAAAACAACCTTCAGCCCCCTAGGATCGAGCTTGGCGAGGTGGGTACGTGTTACCTTCATGTAAGCGACGCAGCCGAACACGCGAAAATGATGTACCGCTGGTTTTTTGTTGTACCAGGCCTCATATGGTGTCTTCCCGTCAAGGCTTCGGGTTGGTGACCGATTGAGGAGATATACGGCCGTCATTACTGCCTCTCCCCAGAATCTCCCAGGCATCCTGGCCGTCACCAACAATGACCTTGCTGTCCCGACGATGGTCTGATTCCGACGCTCCACCACTCCGTTCTGTTGGGGGGAGTAGGGCGCCGTTAGGTGCCGTTGTATGCCGATTTCGTCACAGTACTTACCGAAACTTGTCGAGGTGAATTCTCCGCCTCGGTCTGTGTGCATCACTCGCATCTTCTTCTCACATTCAGCCTCCGCTCGCGCTTTAATGCACTTAACCGCCTCTGCCGCCTCACTTTTCGCTTGCAGCAGGGTCAGCCACATGAAGCGGCTTTTGTCATCGACTAACAGGAGGAAGAGACTCTTACCGCCTGGGGTCGCCGGCTTGATGGGCCTGCAGATATCGCCGTGTACAAGCTCCAACGGCTCATCGGCTCGATAGGATGTTCGAGACGGAAAGGGTGTGCGCCTCTGTTTGCCGATGAGGCACCCGTCGCACAGCTTGTTCACGCCTTTGATTGCTGGCAAACCGTGCACTAACTCCTCCTTCTGTAGTTTTTCTAGAGCAGGAAAGTTTAAATGCCCGTACCTTGCGTGCCACCTCCAAGATACCTCTTCGGTCTTGGCCGAGAGACTGACAGGTTGCTCTATCTATAACTCCAGGATGTAAAGACGGTTTGTCGTGCGCCCAACTAGCTGAATTGGCTCCCTAGCTGGTGCCACCTTTGCTACGCCCAACTAGAGCTCTTTCTCGAGTTCAACATCGTTGTTGATTACCTCCATTTCCGTGGATTTGGAATCGACAATGGGGACACATGCACTTACCATGAAGAGAGCTGGCTCGTCCTCCTCGGATTGAGCCACATGGGCCTTTTCGGCCTTCTCCTTGTTCCTAAGCTTGCTCCAGCAATTCCTGCTTAGGTGTCCTCTCTTCCCACATTTCGAGCAGATTGGCCTGCCATTGGTCGACTCCTTCTTTTGATTCCCATCTTTCCCGCGCATGCGCCCGTGGGAGATCCATGGCTTCTTACCGTCTTTGCGGCTAGAGGAGGACCCGTTGCTCTCGCCGGTGTTGTCACGGAGCTTTAGACGTGCAAGCCATTCCTCCTCAGTGAGGAGTAGACGACCCCCCTTGTCGACAGCTGAAATGGTATTTTTCTTCCGCTGCTCGACGTTACGCAGTCTTCCGGTCACCTCTTCTACCGTTAGGTCGTTCACGTCAAGCAATGTCTCGATTGAAATCGCAATCGCAACTTGCTCGAGGTGATCAAGGACAACCTGCAGCATCTTCTTCACGATTTCTGTCTCGCTGATGCTGCCACCGAGTGTGGTGATGTTGTTGGCGAGCCCCGTGATCCGCATTGAAAAATCATCGACGGATTCACCGTCCTTAAAGTGGATCTCCGAGAGAGCTCCTTCCGCAACTGCTCGATGTTGGATTCCCGTACTCGCTGTACACCGACCCAACGGGAAAGGTGGCAGGATTCAAACCTATGGCCGGCCCGCCCCTGACCTGCTGGGTTGGGTGGCCGGGTTAGCACCCCTCGTCGCCTCTGTACCCGAAACAGATGCAATATATGAATTGTTTCATTATTCGTTATTTCCCGGTCTTTTCGTTGCATTCACTTACAACAAGAAAGAACCACCAGCGTTTGGTGCAGCACCTGCATTTTGGTGTATTCTTCTTTCTTTCTTTGGTCTTTCGTTCCGTCATATTCCTAATAACTTATCCAATTACAACGTATTAACCGCGAATGCACCTTTCTTTTATCAAATCTCAGGGACATGGTCTAATCATGAGGGTAGTATTTTATCATGGTGTCGGATCCCAAGTTTTTATGGATTCCTTCTTTGTTACCGGGGTAGACCCCAAAGCCATAATGTCTCAAAACGAGGAGGCCATAGAGAAACTCTTTTTTATTCCTTTCTTTCGAACTTCGTGAAGAACCCCATTCGAGATCTCCCTCGTTACGAACATCAAAGTGGGGTTGCGCCCCTGTTGTGCACTCCCTTCGTTCTACGAACCCTTGTTGATTCTGAACTTCGTTTGCTCCAGAACCGGACTTTTGACGGGCCAGCCCTTTTTTATGCGCCGCTTTACCCTGAAAGGAAAATGAGCTTTGCTCCTCTGGGCTCCCGGCGCTCCCGTGGTTCGCGAGAAGGAAAAAGGACTCATCCTTTGTTGCATCTGGCACGAGATGATAAAGAGAGAGCTTCGTCTATCGATGAACAGCGGATTGACGGAACTCTTGGCATTGCTTTGTTTTTCTCTCCTTTCCTATCAGCGAGTTCCGATCCTTTTGTTCGAAATTTCTTCGTTCGTACCGAACCGCTTGCAGAATCAAATCTAGTTCCACAAGATCCTATATCAGCTATACATCCTCCTTGCATTTATGCCGGAGACGTCGCCAGTGCTATGGGTTTTGGCTTATGTAGATCCAAAATGATGAATGGGATTGTGGCACTTCACTCGCCGCCAATGCGGAAGGATGCCCCCGAAAAGAATGGAACGCTGCTTCGCTCTGCTGGGGATCCCGTATAAGAAGCGAGCTTTTTACCCTCAAATTCAAAGATGTGGGCGCAAAATGCTATCCTGCTCTATTGTTGCGTAGCAATAGAAGCTTGCTCATGCTGCTTCGGCGGCGCTTTTTCGCCTTCTCTTCCCTCTGGGCGGGAGGGAGCTGGCGAAGCGTGTCGTTCGTAATGCAAAGAAAGAGACCACTACTTCGCTTCTTTGTTGGACTGCCGGCGCGAACACAGTGGGCATCTTGCCAGGAAGTTGGTGGGCTCATCATGAATTAGGTCGGGGTGGCTGGTGGTTTCGGGATCCCTTCCGCAACTACTCGATGTTGGATTTCCGCACTCGCTGTACACCGACCCAACGAGATTTGATTCCCTCCCAGGCCGATTGCGCGATGCGCTTGGTGGAGAGAGATGCTAGCATCTCTGGGGGCACAGATCGTAATATGGCGGCAAACGCCAATCGATCCTCACGGTACTCAATCGTTTCTCCTTCCTCTGGCTTCAACAGCTTGCCATAACCCTTGCGCCTGTAGGTTGACGCGCATCAACAAGATCCATTCGTTGAGTGAGTGAGCCTGCCCGAGATGGGCCCCACGATGTGTGTGTTTTTACACTTCGCATTTTCTTCTACTCGAACCTGAGACCTTTGTGATGTTAGGTCAAAGCTCTAACCACTTGAGCTATTCAACTTGTTTGTTGATAGGTTGGCTCCTCTGCAATGATATACACCGATCTTCAACTTGGCTCTGATTGGAAGAAAATGCGTAACAAAAAGGAGAGAGAAAATTAACTCAATTTTGACTGCGTTCGCATTGTTTTATTTTCTGAACAAATCTCCTGTAAAAAGGATTCTAAAAATGGCTGGAGAGTGGCCAACTAAATCTGTGCCACTCCCTACAAAATTTCAGTCTAAAACTCTGGTGATCCGACGTGATTTGTCAAATGGTGACGATTTTCTGAAATCGTGTGAATAAGAAAAATGGTAAAACTCAGGTTTTATCTAACACCGCGCGGAAAATCGGCTGAAGTCAGATAAGGAAGACAAGATCCACATGATCCGGGTCAACCCGAACCCAAAACCCGAGAGCCAGCACGACTTCTTTCACGTCAGCCTCTGCCGTCGGCCCAACCCAATTATAATGGCCCAAACCTCAATTAAGCCCAGTAGGCGACGGTTCAGCTGAACCAACCTAAGACCAGACCCACGATCCGACCGAATCGGTCTGCAACCCAAACACCTACGGCCCAGTCCAGTAAGCTGAGGCCCAACGATTAGTCTTGCCCAGTAGCATACTGCAGCCGACGACCTAAACTGCGACTCAAACCGGATTGTGCCCGCGCCTTGACCAATGCCACCGCACGATGTGGCGTATTCTACTACTGCCACATGGCACACAGCGGCGCAAGCGGTCCCTCAACTCGGCTCGGTGCAAACGGCTCGGGGTCGCTGTATGTTCGTCGGAATCGATAAAGGTTGCAGCGCGCTTGTCAGAATTGGAAGAAGGGTGTAGCGTCGTCGAAAATCGCTGCATGTTCGTTGGAATCGGGGAGGAGGAAAGAACTCGATTAGCATTTCGTTGTGTTGTGGGTTAGGAAGACGAACGTCTAGATAGAACCGGATAATCGCGATCATAGCCCTCACGCTTGGCCTCCAGTTTTAGCCCATAGCCCAGACGTAGAACACAAGCCGCATTCGTTTTTGGCCCAATACTCAACCGATACGGAATCAGCAGACACATGCCCAACATCTTCGATTCAACTTCACGCGTGTACACAGTTGTGGCTCTGCTCGCACGTGCACGAAGTTGGCTTGACAACCTCGATTTCTTGATTTATTGACAACGGCTCGACGATGCGGCTTGTCAGCTCGGTATACTCATAATATATCGATTCCTAGGTTTTCGACCCTTCTGAAGTCGTTTCTGCCTTTTTTTTGTTTTTCTTCTGAGGTCAGTATGGCTCTTATTAGTAAAAAAAAGAGATGATAGTTAACATGAGGGCTAGCTCGGTTAGGGTATGAAAAGTTTCTAAGTATATTATGTGATTCTTATAGGAAGTGATTTTGGCCTTTTTGAAGCCGTTTCTGCCCGTATTTTTACAATCTGAGGTCAATATGGTTCCTAACCGTCTAGAATTTTGGTTCGGGCGGGGCTTGAACCCGCGACCTTCGGCTCATAAGACCAACGCTCTAACCAACTGAGCTACAGAACCTTGGATAATTCCAAAACCACCCGTGAATAATCCTTCAACCACACAAATAAAATTGAGATGAGACTTTGCACAACAAAGCTTTAATCTCGGAGAGAAACGGACTTTAAAGACTCGCGTCCTTAAGAAAAATTGTTAGATAGTGTTGTTAGGACCGCCCAATAACTCACGCACTCAATCTAAATCTAGATGAGTACAAAGAATAAAGAGAGAAACGGTAAGAAGGAACCTTGACCAGAGGTTTATATGGATGACTTTCAAGTATATAATACGCCAAAAGTATACATTCAAAGCACTTCTTAAGCAGATATTTATATATTTCAGTTTACTAAACATATATACATCTCTCATATTTACTATACATACTTGTTTACATGACCCTTTACTATATTCATTTAGAACCTATCACCTTATTAATGTATAACCATTGCGTAAGCTATAGATAAGCAACATACTCCATAGCCTAACAATTCTCCTATTTGGAGACTGATCCAGTTAATCTAGAATTTCATTCTCAAACGACTCTTATCCCGATCAATATCATCACTGCACTAGACCAACTAAAGCTTTGCACAACTTCATTTTTTCCAACATCAACACATTTTTTTCAACATGTCTGTTGAGTTTTTTGCACCGTCTATCTTCTCCAAACACATGTCACCCTCTTCCACTAACTTGCGAGTGAAATGATATCATACTCTAATGTGTTGTGTCTTTGAATGATAGGCCGAGGTTTTGCCAATTGTACAACACTCTGACTATCTAGATAAATAATCTTCTTGTATTCTTTTTGTCTAACTGTCTTAGATAGTCTTTCATCCATGCCATCTCCTTTCCAACTTCAGCTCTTGCATCTCTTGCCACGTATGCAACCTCAGTAGATGAAGCAATAACACAGTTTTTAAGCTTGGACATCCAACTTATTGTTGTTCTATCTATAGTGTGGATGTATTTAGATGTGCTCTTGCTAGAGTATATATTCCACTAAGATCAGCATCCACAAAATCTTATAGAACTACTTTTTCATTATCATAACAAAGTGAAGTACTGAAGAAAATACCTCTCAGATATCTCTAAAGCCACATCACAACTTCTCAATGTTATTTCGCTCGGTTTACCATGTAGTTTGGTATCAACATCCACAAAACCTTGCAGAACTATTTTTTCATTGACATAACAAAGTAAAGTTCTAAATGCATGCAACCATCAAGATTTTACTTTTAATTCCAAAAATGATATAATCTTATATTAAATGCAACATTTATTCCCGCAGGAAAATGCATGATTTCCAGCGAGAGAATTATTGCCTTAATGCGAAACGTTCTTAGACCCTTTTATATATGTACTCGAAAAGATTTTCTCCTGAAGTTATTCCCTGCGTGATATTATATTTGAGAGAACAGAAAATAGAGATTTTTCGAGAAGGGAAGTCGAGTGGAAGTAGGGTGTATCGGCGTAGAGGTCACTGTGTGTTCGTCGGAATCGATAAAGGTTGCAGCGCGTTTGTCAGAATTGGAAGAAGGGTGTAACGTCGTCGAAAATCGCTGCATGTTCGTCGGAGACGGGGAGGAGGAAAGAAGTCGATTAGCATTTCGTTGTGCTTGGGGTTAGGAAGACGAACGTCTAGATAGAACTGGATAATCGCGATCATAGCCCTCACGCTTGGCCTCTAGTATTAGCACACAGCCCAGACGTAGAACCCGAGCCGCGTTCTTTTTTGGCCCAATACTCAGCAGATACGGAATCAGCAAACGCATGCCTAACTTCTTCGATTCAACTTCACACGCGTACACAGTTGTGGCTCGGCTCGACAACCTCGATTTCTCGACTTATTCACAACGGCTCGACGACGCGGCTTTTCGACTCAATATACTCGTAATATATCGATTCCTAGGTTTTTGGCCCTTCTGAAGTCATTTCGGCCTTTTTTTTGTTTTCCTTCTAAGGTCAGTATGGCTCTTATTAGTAAAAAACAGATTACTGTTAGAGGTTTATCTTGATAATTAACATGAGGGCTAGCTTGGTTACGGTATGAAAAGTTTCTAAGTATATTATGTGATTCTTATAGAAAGTAGTCAGCGGTTGGAGTTAGCTTACTGTGAGTAACTTCGGCCAAGAACATCAAGCTAAGTGACTTTACTGTTGGATTTAGCCTGTTGTATGTTGTATGATGATGCGCGCCCCGTGGCTTTTGCATGCACCATATTTTATGTGAAATGACCATGTTATGCCTTCACTATGTTTTCTGGTAGTGTTATGAAATGCTATGGATGTTTTCATATTATTACATAATATGAAGGTGTTGAACGTTGTTATGCATACATGTAGCATAATGGAGTTATGTATGGAATGTATAAAGAAATGGACACGTAATTCGTATTATGTAATATGCCATGTAATGCAAGTTATGGGATCTCATGCATATATGTATATTATTTACATCGAGATACTTTTCCTTTATGTCATGAAAGTAAGTGGCATCCAGTGAACGTGTAAAACGTTGTGCCCAACAAAGCTTGGCCCAGGGGTACGTATACGAGCCCGCCTGGTGGGCCCATGTGTGTGTACATGGGCTATGTGTGGAAAAGTACCAAACATACAACCCTGCCCAAAAAAGAAAAGAGCGTAAGGCCATGTATAGTTTTTTGAAAGATAAGTCTCACTTATATGTGGCATGTGTTTGTATATCTAACCCCAATAGTGGGTGACTTATTGAGTATTTCATAAAATAATCAAGTCACATGCTACCTACATTTTTCAGGTAAAGGCAAGGCACCAATGTACGATTGACGATGGAGCTGAGGATACCATGGAAGTTGATGAGATGGCATAGTTAGCACTTTATGTTTTTATTTGGGTTTATAAGTTACATCGTTGAATATTTATTTTATTTAAATTTTATGGATTTAAGTATTGAACATATTCTTTGTAGAGTTATGTTTAATTTGGATTTTTGAACCTTTATGTAAGACATTGGTATTGTTTCAAAGTAATTGATGATTTATGCATTGTATGGGTGACGTCACTAATTAGGTTAAGAAAATTAGGGGCATTACAAGGTACTTCTCACATATCTCTGAAGTCATTTTACAGCTTCCCAATGTTATTTTTCTGGGTTTACCATGTATTTGCTACCAACTCCTACGTCATGTGTTATATCAAGTCTAGTGCAAACTATAGCATACATCAAACTCCTAACTACAAAAGTGTATGGAACAGATGTCATGTACTCATGTTCTTCAACTGTCTTGGTAGAGTGCCCCTTTGACAATTTAACATAATTTGCCAAAAGGGGTAGTCCTAAGTTTAACATCATTAATCTTGAATTTGGACCACATCTTCTCAATGTACTCCTCCTAGGATAGATTAAATGTGCCAACAGATCTATCTTGAGAAATCATATCCTATGAATCTCCTTCGTTGCACTCAAATATTTCATCTCAAATACTAAAGACATGCTTGCCTTCAATTAGTTTATCTCTATCATACTAGATCCTACAATTAGTATATCGTCCACATACAGGAGTAGAAACACATAAGAATCAGTGTATTTTTTAAAGTAGCAACACTGATCTTTTTCACTCATGTGGAAACCACTCTTGCACATTAAGGTGTCAAACTTTTTGTACCATTTTCTCGGTGCTTGTTTCAGTTCATACAAGCTCCTATTGAGCTACACCATGTGTTCTTTTCCTGGAGATGCAAATCCTTTGGTTGTTGCATAAGATCTTCTCATCTAGACCTCCATGTAAAAAAAAAATAAAAATTTGCATCCATTTGCCAAAGCGACTATACTCAGCAAAATTTGGATAGTAGTTAATTTCACAACAAAAGAAAAGCTTTCAACACAAACAATGTCTTTTCTTTTTTAATATTCTTTAACTACTAATCAAGCCTTTAACCTCATTTTTTCATCTCGTTCAGCCTTGATTCTGAACACTAATTTGTTCAACAAAGCTATCTTTTCTGTAGCGAACTCAATCAACACCTATGTATTATTCTTTGCAAGTGAGCTCATCTCATCCCCCATAACTTGCTCCCACTTGGTGGAATCTTCTACCTGTAGGACCTCAAAAGAGGACTTTGGTTAGAAATAAATGGTGTGATAAAGAATCAACTCAAGAGAAAGCTCTACTACCAAATAATAAGGATTTAACCCAAGGAAAAGATCGGATACCAAATCATAAAAAATCAGCCCAAGGGAAAGCTCTGATAGCAAATGATAGGAAAATCACTATAAGAGAAGTAAAATTTTGATCACCTTGTTGGTCCAATTTCTCAACGCAAGAACACTTGTTTGATATTAGAATCACTCTATAAGTAAGATCAATCATGTCTAGCTTGAATGATTCTTAAAATGCAATCTAAACTTAGCCCTAATGATAAAGAATCACTCCAAGGGAAAATAAAATTCAGATTACCTTGTTGATCAAATATATCAAGGTAAGAACACTTGTTTGAGATTCAAATCACTCCACGAGCAAGATTGATCATATCGAGCTTGAATGATTCTACATGCAACCTAAACTACATAGAATGACAAAGAAACTTAGTTATTGACTAAAGGAAAGCACAAATGTCTCTTTAACTACATTTGGAAATGATAACATACATGACTTTATATATTTATACTTTATTACTATAATTAGGTGCTATGCATACTTTATGGTCATAATTACGCACTGTATAAATAAGCCTTAAAATACATTAAAGAAACATCACACCTCTACGTTTCAATAAATTATGATTCACCCATAATTTATAACAATGAAGCAAATTCTTCTTCAATGTGGCCGAACTTAAATATCTTTTGATAATTAAAAAAACATTTTCTTCACATCTTCATTGAAGTATGTTGTATGCTTGATAGGTTCATATCATACTGTAATGAAGCTAAATATTTATCTGATGTTCTGATAGTTCTAGATGATCTTTTCAGCACTTGCTCAGGTGTCACTTGCTTCACGTCTAGTTCTTCTAACAGTTTTAGGACTTTTGTCTTTAACATATGTAACGACCCTAAATTTCTACTTACCCAGAGTCGTTAATAATGTCTCATGCTCTGCTAAAATGCGGAATATAACTCTTAAAAGCAAACTTCATCTCTAGTATCAATTTCGAAAACATTTAAAACATCTTGTATCTCTTGAAAACATAATCATGGTCTTATCTGTTTAATACGAAATACTAAAAAATTTAAATAAAATAAAAACAATACAAAATAATTTAAAACAATGTGATGCAAAACAACCTATCCTAACCTAAGACTAGGAATTTAAATATGAGTCTACCCTATGCACGTGCCACAGTCTCTACTCGTGATGTAGTCATCATTCGTATATGTGTGTTGGTCTTTACTTTAAAAATGACATGGTACACAGCCTGAGTGTAACGATTTAGATGTTTTCCATTTTTCATTATTTTGCTTAGATTTTATTTTTATTTCTATAAATGACAAGATATTATGTTGTAGCATTTATTCTGGCCAGAAAATATGCATGATTTCCGGCGAGACAGTTATTAACTTAATAGAAAATGTTATGAGACCTTTTATATTCCTATGCCCAACCTTTCGTTCCCTTAAGAATGACTTTTATCTCCAAACTTGCCTTCTATGTCCGAGTGTGTCTGAGAATACGGGAGTCGAGAGTGTTCGAAAGGAAATCATGTGGTTTGGTTCGTCGGTCTTATTTGGTGAGTTGTCGAAACAAGTGACCTTGCTGTCCGGAGGGAGAATCGACGAAGGGGTAGGAATCGATTAGTGTTAGGGACACGAGACGTCGGATCGCGTTGGGTCGTGTCACCTCGTCCCAGTCGGAAGAAGGTTGACTGTCGTAATCGAAGAAGCTGCGTTGCGTGACCGTCGAAGGTGTTGCGTGACCGTTGAAGGTGCTGCGTGTCACGGTCATGCTCGTCCAGGGCGTGTTGCCCATGGCTGCATGCCTATGGCAAGCCAAACCCTTGTCATGTCTTTTCATTCTAGTGTTTTTACTTTTGTAGTTCTAGGGGTATGACGCCTCAAAAATATCATGTCTAGGCCTACCAGACATGAAATGCCTCAAAATGTACCATAGGGGGATATGACTAGTTGTCAACTTCTCCCTACCCAAGGTTATATATGTTAAGCCGTTGTTATCTCTCTCTTGCTTGCTTATATAACGTCTCTTTCAAAAATCTCTCTTTCTAAAATCTCTCTCAACCCTCGTTTTCCAAAATCTTCTTTTAAAACCGAGGCTAGAGGCTTGATCATACGTCGCTTGGCCGTAGGCGACGCAAGTACAAATTGGCTTAGCTCACTTGTCGTTGGAAAGTGAGTGCCGCACAATCGCTAGTCTGCTGCCTTTAAAAGTGCGATTGTGTCAAGTGGTATCAGAGCTTTATTAGCTCCGTGACACAGTAAAGACTGAAACCATGTAGGCGACAAAGTCGACACCCAAAGCACAAGCCGACCGGCTTACGCTAATAGAGGAGGAAATGCTGTTCCTCAAAGAAGTCCCTGACACCCTCCGCTTCCTCGAAGCACGGGTGACCGAATTGAGTGAGAAAGTCGTAGGAATCGACGCAATGGGCAACCGCCTGGATGGGTTGCCAATCGCAGAATTGATGTTTCGAGTGACCTCGCTCGAAGAAAGAGTTGCTCCTACGAGCAGCCCAAAACCGTCTGTTAGTCCGGATAGCTCTATCGCGTACAAGGAGGGACGTGGCGAAGAGTTCGACGTGCTACAAAATACAATGATGAGCTTGTTCAATGGATTAGCTGATGAGTTCAGAACAACAATCGACGACATCCAAGAAAGAATGGCCTCCATGGGCACTCGAATTGAAGTGACCATGAAAGCCGTGGAGAACGTCACGGCTGGACAAACTAATACAGGGTCCAACAAACTAAGATTCCCAGATCCTAGAGCCTTTAAAGGGAATCGGGACGCCAAAGAGTTGGAAAACTTCATCTTTGATGTCGAACAGTACTTCAAAGCCACAACGGCTTGTACTGACGACAAGAAGGTGACCGTAGCCTCGATGTATCTCATAGACGATGCCAAACTGTGGTGGCGTACGAAGGTACAAGACATCGAGGATGGATTGTGCACCATTGACTCGTGGGAGAACCTTAAGAAAGAGTTGAGGGACCAGTTCCTCCCCGAAAACGCAGGACATTTAGCAATGGAAAAACTAGTAGCCCTGAAACACACTGGAGGCATACGAGACTATGTCAGACAGTTCTCAACCCTGATGCTAGATATCAGGGGCACATCAGAGAAGGACAAGGTGTTCTTCTTTATAAATGGGTTACAGTCGTGGGCCAAAACAAAGCTACACGAGAACAAGGTCCAAACCCTAGCTGCCGCAATGGCCTGTGCCGAGAGACTCCTAGACTATGGGAACGAAGCGGGATCCCAAAGAAGAATAACACCAGCCCCAAACACTGGGGGCAAGCCATACAAACCACCAAGTCATCGAAATGGAAGCCCCAACAGAACGAACGGAGGTAACGACAGACCAAGCGGATGGACGGATAGACCTCCTCAGAACAACCAAGCGGGGACATCTCGAGGACCTTACCATCAAAGGAACCACCCGACGACGCCTTTACAATGCATGCTGTGTAAAGGCCCCCACAAAGTATCTTACTGTCCTCATCGGGCCTCTCTCACTGCACTCCAAGTGTCCATTCAAGAGAGCAATGACGCAAGGGTTGAGACTATGCTTGACAAGAAGGAAGATCAAGACAATCCCCGAATGGGCGCGCTTAAATTCTTGTCAGCCCTCCAACGGAAGGTCGAACCGAAGGAGATAGTAGAGAAAGGGCTCATGTTCGTAGATGCGACAATAAATTCCCAACCGAATAGGAGCACTCTGATAGATTCAGGAGCGACCCACAACTTCATCGCCGATCAAGAAGCCCGAAGATTAGGACTCACTATAGGAAAGGACCCGGAAAAAATGAAAGCTGTCAACTCTGAGGCCTTGCCTATTGTGGGAGTTTCCAAAAGAGTCCCCTTTAAAATAGGGGATTGGACAGGAGAGCTAGATCTTGTCGTAGCTCGCATGGACGACTTTGACATGATACTCGGGATGGAGTTCCTCCTAGAACACAAAGTTATCCCAATGCCGCTGGCAAAATGCTTAGTGATCACCGACCGCAACCCCACAGTAATACCTGCAAGCATCAAGCAACCAGGTAATCTTTGAATGATCTCGACCATACAATTGAAAAGGGGACTCGCACGAGAGGAACCTACGTTTATGGCCATACCATTGATGGAAGTAACAACCACCGAAGAAACTGTCCCAAATGAAATCAATGAGGTACTAAACAACTATGCCGACATAATGCCAGAGAGCTTACCCCAAACATTACCACCTCGTCGAGGCATTGATCACGAAATCGAACTCATCCCCGGAGTTAAACCGCCAGCGAAGAACGCATACCGGATGGCTCCGCCCGAGCTAGCCGAATTAAGGAAACAACTGGATGAGTTGCTGAAGGCGGGATTCATCCGCCCGGCAAAAGCACCCTACAGAGCCCCCGTACTGTTCCAGAAGAAGAAGGATGGGACGTTGCATCTGTGCATAGACTATAGAGCCTTAAACAAGGTGACGGTACGCAACAAATATCCACTGCCGATAATATCCGACTTATTCGACCAACTTCACGGGGCCAAGTACTTCACGAAGTTGGACTTACAATTAGGGTATTACCAAGTACGTATTGCCGAAGGGGACGAGCCCAAGACGACGTGCGTAACAAGATATAGGGTCTTCGAATTCCTAGTAATGCCCTTTGGCTTGACAAACGCTCCAGCTACTTTCTGCACGTTGATGAACCAAGTTTTCTACGAATACTTGGATCAGTTTGTCATAGTATACCTCGACGACATAGTGGTTTACAACACAACCCTAGAGGAACACAAAGTGCACTTGAAGCTGGTGTTCGACAAGCTACGACAAAACCAACTGTATGTCAAGAAAGAGAAATGTGCATTCGCACAAACATGCATCAACTTCCTTGGACATGTCGTCAAATGTGGACAGATTAGTATGCATAGCGATAAGATAAAAGCTATCCAAGAATGGAAGGTTCCTACTTCCGTATCCGATTTGCGGTCCTTCTTAGGATTAGCCAACTACTATAGGCGGTTCGTCGAAGGGTTTTCACGACGAGCCGCCCCATTGACAGAGCTGTTGAAGAAAGACCACACTTGGTCGTGGTCAAATGATTGTCAAATGGCCTTTGAAGATCTGAAAACAACCATTATGAGGGGTCCTGTCCTCGAATTGGTAGATGTTACAAAGCCATTTGAAATAGAAACAGACGCTTCCTACTTTGCCCTAGGTGGGGTCCTTATTCAGCAAGGCCACCCCATCGCTTTCGAAAGTCGAAAGCTCAATGACGCCAAACGTAGATACACTGTCTCCGAAAAAGAAATGCTGGCAGTAGTCCATTGCCTTCGAGTCTGGAGACAATATCTCATGGGATCACAGTTCGTAGTGAAGACGGATAACAGCGCCATTTTCCACTTCTTTGATCAACCAAAATTGACGGCAAAACAAGCCTGGTGGCAGGAGTCGTTGGCCGAATTCGACTTCAAGTTCGAACACAAAGCAGGGAAGTGTAATCAAGCAGCCGACGCACTGAGTCAGAAGGGCGAACATGCGGCCCTGTGCATGTTAGCCCATATTCACTCAAATAAGATCGATGGATCGATGCGCGACATCATCAAGGAACATTTACATAAAGACCCATCGGCCAAAGCCGTCGTCGAACTAGCTAAAGCTGGGAAAACACGACAGTTTTGGGTTGAGGGAGACATTCTGATGACAAAAGGAAACAGATTGTATGTCCCAAGAACGGGAGAACTGAGGAAGAAGCTCATTCAGGAATGTCATGATACCTTATGGGCCGGACACCCTGGGTGGCAAAGAACATACGCTCTAATAAAAAAAGGGTACTTCTGGCCAAACATGCGAGACGACATCATGCAATACACCAAGACGTGCTTCATCTGTCAACAGGACAAAGTCGAGAAAGCCAAAGTCTCAGGACTCTTGGAACCTCTACCTGTGCCGACAAGACCCTGGGAAAGTGTATCTCTGGACTTCATAACACACCTCCCAAAAGTCGGGGAATATGACGCTATCTTGGTTATCGTAGACCGATTCTCAAAATATGCGACGTTCATCCCCACTCCCAAATTATGCTCGGCCGAACTCACAGCTCAACTATTTTTCAAACACATTGTAAAGTTATGGGGTATTCCATGGAGCATCATCAGTGATCGGGATGGCAGATTCATTGGGACATTCTGGATCGAGTTATTCGCCTTCTTGGGAACAACCTTAAACATCTCCTCGAGTTACCACCCTCAAACCGATGGTCAGACAGAACGGTTCAATTGCTTGCTCGAAGAATACTTACGTCACTTCGTTGACGCTCGCCAAAAGAACTGGATACACTGTTAGATGAAGCCCAATTTTGCTTCAATTGTCAAACTAGCTCGTCTACGGGAAAGAGTCCCTTTGAAATTGTAAGTGGACGACAACCGGCCTTACCCCATATTATCGATCATCCTTATGCAGGGAAAAACCCTCAAGCTCACCACTTCACAAGGGAATGGAAGCAGACAACAGATATAGCCCGGGCATATTTAGAGAAGGCTTCCAAGCATATGAAAAAGTGGGCAGACAAGAAACGTCGCCCCATTCAATTCCGAGCAGGAGATCAAGTCCTCATCAAGCTGAAACCAGAACAGATCAGATTTCGCAGCCAAAAGGACCAGAGACTAGTTCGAAAATATGAAGGCCCGATTGAAGTCCTTAAAAAGATCGGGACTACCTCCTACCGAGTTTCACTCCCCACATGGATGAAAATCCACCCAGTAATTCATGTGAGCAACTTGAAGCCATACCACCCTGACCCAGACGATGACCAACGAAATGCAATCACAAGACCGAGCATCGATCTGAGGCAAAAAGAAACAAAAGAAGTAGAGAAGATCCTCGCCGACAGGGTTAGGAAGATAGGATGACCTGTATGGACGATTCGTGAATTCCTTGTCAAATGGAAGAATCTCCCTACAGAGAAAACAAGCTGGGAACGCGCCGAAGACCTGAACTCCGCCGCCACCCACATCGCTAGGTTTGAAAGTAGTCGGTTGACGGGGTCGTCAACCAATTAAGTGGGGGAGGATGTCACGGTCATGCTCGTTCAGGGCGTGTTGCCCATGGCTGCATGCCTATGGCAAGCCAAACCCTTGTCATGCCTTTTCATTCTAGTGTTTTTACTTTTGTAGTTCTAGGGCGTATGACGCCTCAAAAATATCATGTCTAGGCCTGCAAGACATGAAATGCCTCAAAATGTACTATAGGGGGATATGACTAGTTGTCAACTTCTCCCTACCCAAGGATATATATGCTAAGCCGTTGTTATCTCTCTCTTGCTTGCTTATATAACGTCTCTTTCAAAAATCTCTCTTTCTAAAATCTCTCTCTACCCTCGTTTTCCAAAACCTTATTTTAAAACCGAGGCTAGAGGCTTGATCATACGTCGCTTGGCCGTAGGCGACTCAAGTACAAATTGGCTTAGCTCACTTGTCGTTGGAAAGTAAGTGCCGCACAATCGCTAGTCCGCTGCCTTTAAAAGTGCGATTGTGTCACTGTGCGACCGTCAATGGAATCGGAAGTGGAGAAGGCAGGGTCATCGATTAAGGTCTTGTTGGTTGGCGGGTAAGGAAGACGACAGGTTAGCTTCAGATCGGGTTTCACATTCGGCCTCTAGCCCAATGCACAGACGAATGCAGGCCGCTTTCGTTTCGGCCCAACCCCGATCACGCAAACGCACGCCTATAGCGCGCTTTCCCGGCTTCACATGAGTTCTCACTGCTCGGCTTGCACGTGGACGAGGTCTACTTGATTCAATCGCTCCTCGGTTCATCGACGAAGATTCGGTAGTCGGCTCGGCTTAGCGGCTCAATACCCATAATATATCAATCTCTAGGTTTTTGTCCCTTTCAAAGCCGTTTCCGCCCTTATTTTTACAATCTGAGGTCAGTATGGATCCTAACCATCATAGACAAATTGTGTTGGGAGTTTATTTTGATAAATTGCATGAGATTTAGCTAGGGTATATTATGAAAGTTCCTAAACTTTTATGTGGTTATTATAGGACGTAATTAAACCTTTGGAATTAGCTTGTTGTGAGTGACTTCGGCCAAGGCCATCGAGGTAAGTGACCTTACTGTTGGAGTTAGCTTACTACGTCTTGTATGATGGCGCGTGCCCTATGGCCCCTGCATGCACCATATTTTATGTGATATGACTGTATGATGTATGGATTATGTGATTGTTTACTCTATGAAAAGTAATGGATTATGTTGACTATTGACTGTTTCCGCTATGAAAAGCTATGGATGATGTTGATTGTTGACTATCTATGCTATGGAAAGATAGTTGATTTGCTATTATTATATGCCATAAAAATGTTGATCAATGCCATGGATACACGTAGTATATTGAGTCATGAAATGCTTATGGATTTGGAATGTATTTTCATGTTAGGTAATATGCCACGTAATGTAAGTTATGTGATATGCCATATAATGTAAGAAACGTATATGTGATGTTAGCAATGCTTATGTAATGCCATCTTAGGTACGTTAAGGGACCTCATGCATATATGTATCTCACTTGCATCGGGATACTTCTCCTTTATGTTATGAAAGAATGAAATACGATATTTATGTTAGTCATGATATCATGCGGGCCCTTTTCTGTTCTGTAGTGTCCAGCGACGTGTAATACGTTGTGCCCTACCAAGCCAAGCCTAGGGGGTATGTATACGATCCCGCCTGATGGGTCTATGTGCGCGTACATGGGTCGTGTGTGAAAGAGTACCATGCATCCAACCCTACCCAGAATAGAAAAGGCCCCAAGGCCATGTAATGTTTACGAAAAGTTAGATCCTGCTCATATGTTGCGTGTGTTTGCATTTCTAACCCCAATAGTGGGATGACTTGCTGAGTATTTTATAAAATACTCAAGCCATATGCTACCTACATTTTTCAGGTAAATGCAAGGCACCAATGTACTGTTGACGGTGGAGCTGAGAATACCTCAGAAGTGGATGAGGGGCATTTTTAGTAGTTTATGTTTATTTGACTTATTTAAGTTAAAGCATTGAACATTGTTTTATTAAGAGTTTTCCGAATTCAAATACTGAAGGTTTTATTTTAAGATATGTTTGTTTGGATTTTTGGACCTTTATGTAAGACTTGTTGTATTTTCTAAGGTTATTTATGATGAGCTTCTGCTTAATAAGTTATGTATGCAAGGTGACGTCCCTAATTAGGTTAAGAAAATTAGAGGCATTACAGTTGGTATCAGAGATCTAGGTTATAGATCTTGTCGACAGGCTTACGATGTAGGCCTAACGTACTTCCATGGTCCTATAGCAAACGCACCATCATCGTCAGGAACGCCTTTCTAAGAATTAAAGTTTCTTAGTTTAATGAAGCATGTAGTAGTGAATATGTATTTTGTAATGAATGATATGATGTACATGTTATATGTTGGCATGATTTATGACATGTCATGTTGATATGAACCAAGAGACATCAATCATACAATATGCTTCAATGAAAATGTGAAGAAAATATTGTTAAAATTATTAAAAGATATTTCAGTTCATGTCACATTGAAGAAGAATGAAGTTTTTTGGGTGGATTATAATTTAGAGTAATTTAGAGTTATTGTATTTCATTAATGTATTTTAAGACTTTTAATTTACTTTAGATTACAATTACATAATGGTTAATTAAGGCCATTAAGCATGAACATGAAAACAGCTTAGATCACAAACCTAATTGTAATGAATGTGGGAAAAATCATTGAGGTCAATGTTTAGGCCACATTAAGGTCTGTTTTCGATGTCCAAAGGAGGACCACATGGCCAAGGTTTGCTCAAGAGGTGGCACAAAGGATTCTACAAAGTAAGCTACTCAATGGGAATAATAGGACGAGATGAGAAAAATATCTAAAGTTGTCTGGGGCTTAAGAGACTTTCAAGGACCAAATTCCTTTTTAGTAGGGGATAATGTAACCATTCAAATTTTTTCCATTTTACCTTATTTTGCTTATATTTTATTTTTATTTCTATAAATGGAAGGTTATTATGTTGTAGCATTTATTCTCGCCGGAAAATATTTATAATTTCCGGCGAGACAGTTATTACCTACATTATGAGACCTTTTATATTCCTATGTCCAACCTTCAGTTCCCTTAAGAACAATTTTTGTCTCCAAACTCACCTTTTGTGTCCGAGTGTGTCTGAGAGAACGGGAATCGAGAGTGTTCGAAAAGAAATCGTGTGATTTGGTTCGCCGGTGTTTTTCGGTGAGTTTTCGGAACAAGTGACATTGCTGTCCGGAGGGAGAATCGACGCAGGGGTCGAAAATGATTAGGGTTAGAGAGATGAGACGTCGGATCACGTTCGGTCGTGTCGTCTCGTGCCCGTCGAAAGTAGGTTGACTGACAGAATCGAAGAAGGTGCGTTGCGTGACCGTCGAAGGTGCTGCGTGACCGTTGAAGGTGCTGCGTGACCGTTGAAGGTGCTGCGCGACCGTCATCGGAATCGGAAGTGGAGAAGGCAGGGTCATCGATTAAGGTTTTTTTGGTTGGCGGGTAAGGAAGACGACGGGTCAGCTTTAGATCGGGTTTCACATTCAGCCTATAGCCCAGTCCACAGACGAATGCAGGCCGCTTTCGTTTCGGCCCAACCCCGATCCCACAGACACACGCCTGTAGTGCGCTTTCCCGGCTTCACATGAATTCTCACTGCTCGGCTTGCACGTGGACGAGGTCTGATTGATTCAATCGCTCCTCGGCTCATCGACGAAGACTCGGTAGTCGGCTCGGTTTTCGGCTCGGCTTAGCGGCTCAATACTCATAATATATCAATCTCTAGGTTTTTGTCCCTTTCAAAGCCGTTTCCGCCCTTATTTTTACAATCTGAGGTCAGTATGGATCCTAACCATCATAGACAAATTGTGTTGGGAGTTTATTTTGATAAATTGCATGAGATTTAGCTAGGGTATATTATGAAAAGTTCCTAAATTTTTATGTGGTTATTATAGGACGTAATTAAACCTTTGGAATTAGCTTGTTGTGAGTGACTTCGACCAAGGCCATCGAGGTAAGTGACCTTACTGTTGGAGTTAGCTTACTACGTGTTGTATGATGGCGCGTGCCCTATGGCCCCTGCATGCACCATATTTTATGTGATATGACTATATGATGTATGGATTATGTGACTGTTTACGCTATGAAAAGTAATGGATTATGTTGACTGTTGACTGTTTCCGCTGGGAAAAGCTATGGATGATGTTGACTGTTGACTATCTATGCTATGAAAAGATAGTTGATCTGCTATTATTATATGCCATAAAAATGTTGATCGATGCCATGGATACACGTAGTATTATCGAGTCATGAAATGCTTATGGATTTGGAATGTATTTTCATGTTAGGTAATATGCCACGTAATGTAAGTTATGTGATATGCAATGTAATGTAAGAAACGTATATGTGATGTTAGCAATGCTTATGTAATGCCATGTTAGGTATGTTAAGGGACCTCGTGCATATATGTATGTCACTTGCATCGGGATACTTCTCCTTTATGTTACGAAAGAATGAAATACGATATTTATGTTCGTCATGATATCATGCGGACCCTTTTCTGTTCTGTAGTGTCCGACGACGTGTAATACGTTGTGCCCGACCAAGCCAAGCCTAGGGGGTACGTATACGATCCCGCCTGATGGGTCTATGTGCGCGTACATGGGTCGTGTGTGAAGGAGTACCATGCATCCAACCCTACCCAGAATAGAAAAGCGCCCAAGGCCATGTAATGTTTACGAAAAGTTAGATCCTGCTCATATGTTGCATGTGTTTGCATTTCTAACCTCAATAGTGGGATGACTTGCGGAGTATTTTATAAAATACTCAAGCTATATACTACCTACATTTTTCAGGTAAATGCAAGGCACCAATGTACTGTTGACGGTGGAGCTGAGAATACCATGGAAGTGGACGAGGGGCATTTTTAATAGTTTATATTTATTTGACTTATTTAAGTTAAAGCATTGAACATTGTTTTATTAAGAGTTTTCCAAATTCAATTACTCAAGGTTTTATTTTGGGAGATATGTTTGTTTGGATTTTTGGATCTTTATGTAAGACTTGTTGTATTTTCTAAGGTTATGTATGATGAGCTTCTGCTTTATAAGTTATGTATGCAAGGTGACTTCCCTAATTAGGTTAAAAAAATTAGGGGCGTTACAGTTGGTATCAGAGATCGAGGTTATAGATCTTGACGACTGGCTTACGATGTAGGCCTAACGTACTTCCATGGTCCTCCACCAAACGCACCATCATCGTCAGGTACGCCTTTCTAAGAATTAAAGTTTCTTAGTTTAATGAAGCATGTTGTAGTGAATATGTATTTTGTAATGAAAGATATGATGTACGTGTTGTATGTTGGCATGATTTATGACATGTCATGTTGATATGAACCAAGAGACATCAATCATACAATATGCTTCAATGAAGATGTGAAGAAAATATTGTTGAAATTATCAAAATATATTTCAATTCATGCACATTGAAGAAGAATGAAGTTTCATGTTTTGAATTTTGGGTGGATTACAATTTAGAGTTATTGTATTTCATTAATATATTTTAAGACTTTTAATTTACTTTAGGTTACAATTACATAATGGTTAATTAAGGCCATTAAGCATGAATGTTACAATTACATAATGGTTAATTAAGGCCATTAAGCATGAATGTTAGAACTCTTGGAATGCCTTAAGTAGTTTCATTTTGAGGCTATATAAATCCATATATGTTGTATTTGTAAGAGACTTGGAAAATATATAGTAAAAGGAGCATTTGGGCTTTCTTTAGCCAATGGCTAAGTTTATTTGCAATTCTGTGTAGTTTAGGTTGCATGTAGAATCATTCAAGCTCGACATGATCAATCTTGCTTGTGGGGTAATTCGAATCTCAAACAAGTGTTTGAGATATTTGATCAACAAGAATCATTCAAGCTAGACATGATCGATCTTGCTTGTGGAGTGATTCGAATCTCAAACAATGTTCTTGCCTTGAGATATTCGATCAACAAGGTAATCCGAATCTTACACCCCTTGTAGTGGTTCCTTGTCTTATCACATGTAGTATCGGATTGTTATGATAATGCTATAGTTGTATGTATGAGTGACTTGCATGACTACGAATGTTTATAGAATCTATTAGATAAGTATGTGACTTAGTAGTTGCGTGCACTGTTTAGATGCCACCTAGAACTTGAGGAGGAGGTATTAGAGGACAACCCCCGCTTAGGGGTAGGGGAAGAGGTGGAAGGGGACGTAGTTTGGGACATGAAGGTTCTGTAGATCAGCCTCTTCCGCCACCAGCAGCACTTCAGGCCGCACCAAACCCTACAACTGCCCTAGTAGATGCATTGCAAGCTGTGATACAAAATCTGACTCTCAACCATCTAGTTAATGCTTCTACGTCAACCATGGAAGCTAAGTACCTGCGAGATTTCAAGAGGGGTGACCCTCGAACTTTTAAGGAGACATCTGACGATCCAACTGTGGCACAAATGTGGTTGAGATTCATTAAGACTGTATTTGGGTTGACCAACTTCCCTGAGGCCCATAGGGTGGAGTGTGTTACGTTTATGCTGCGTGAGGATGCGGAATAGTGGTGGCAAGCCACCCGTGACATTATTAGTCCTGAGGGAGGTGCAGTCTCGTGGGCAGATTCAAGAGTGCCTTTACTGAAGAATATTATCCCGAGGATGTTCAGCTGCGAAAACAACAGGAGTTCACTCAATTGAGTTAGAGGGGGCGTAGTGTTACTACTTACGCCAGAGAATTTTCTAAGCTAAAGCGATATACCTCAGAGTTGGTGAACACGAACTATAGGACAGTAAGACGGTTTGTGCTGGGGTTAGACACGAAGATTCGTAACACTGGTCAGGCGATTGCGCCTGCCACTTACGCTGCCGCCCTGAGAGCAGCTAAATCTATGGAAGGACCGGATAGTTGGCGTGAACCCCCTTCATCATCAGTGGGAAGAAAGCGTCGTCATGAACATGAAAACAGATTAGATGACAAACCTAATTCTAATGAATGTGGGAAAAATCATTGAGGTCAATGTTTAGGCCACATTAAGGCCTGTTTTCGGTGTTGAAAGGAGGACCACATGGCCAAGGTTTGCTCGAGAGGTGGCACAAAGGATTCTAGAAACCAGTAGAGGAAGCTACTTAATGGGAACAATAGGTTGAAATGAGAAAAATATCTAAAGTTATTTGGGCTTAAGAGACTTTCAAGGACCAAAGTCCTTTTTCGGAGGGGATAATGTAAGATTCAAATTTTTTCCATTTTACCTTATTTTTCTTATATTTTATTTTTATTTCTATAAATGGAAGGTTATTATGTTGTAGCATTTATTATTGCCGGAAAATATTTATAATTTACGGCGAGACAGTTATTACCTTAATAGGAAACGTTATGAGACCTTTTATATTCCTATGTCCAACCTTTAGTTCCCTTAAGAACAATTTTTGTCTCCAAACTCACCTTCTGTGTCCGAGTGTGTCTGACAGAATGGGAATAGAGAGTGTTCGAAAAGAAATCGTGTGATTTGGTTCGCTGGTGTTTTTCGGTGAATTGTCGGAACAAGTGACATTTCTGTTCGGAGGGAGAATCGACGCAGGGGTCGAAATTGATTAGGGTTTAGGGTTTAGGGTTGACTGTTAGAATCGAAGAAGGTGCGTTGCATGACCGTTGAAGGCGTTGCACGACTGTCGTCGGAATCAGAAACAGATAAGGCAGCATCGTCGATTATGGTTTCATTGGCTGGCTGGTAAGAAAAACGACGGGTCAGATTCGGGTCAGGTTTCACGTTCGACCTCTGACCCAACACATATACGAACGCGGGACGCGTTCGTTTCGACTCAACACCGATCCCACAAACACACGTCTGTAGCGCGCTTTCTCAACTTCGCATGCGTACTCATAGCTCGGCTCGCACGTTGAGGAGGTCGGCTCGAATCCATCGCTCCTCGGCTCATCGATGACGACTCGACAGTTGGCTCGGTTGTTGGCTCGGCGGCTCGACTTAGCAGCTCGGCACCCATAATATATCGATATCTAGGATTTTGGCCCTTTTGAAGCCGTTTCTGCCCGTATTTTTACAATCTGAGGTCAGTATGGTTCCTAACCGTCAAAGACAGATTGTGTTGGGAGTTTATTTTGATGAATAGCATGAGATTTAGCTAGGGTATGTTAGAAAGGTTTCTAAATTTTTATGTGGTTATTATAGGGCGTAATCAACGGTTGGAATTAGTTTGTTGTGAGTGACTCTGGCCAAAGCCATCGAGGTAAGTGACCTTACTATTGGAGTTAACTTACTACGTGTTGTATGATGGTGCGTGCCCTGTGGTCCCTGCATGCACCATATTTTATGTGAAATGACTATATGATGTATGGATTATGTGACTGTTTAAGCTATAAAAAGTTATGAATTATGTTGACAATCGACTCTTATGCTATGAAAAGATAGTTGATGGGCTAGTATTATAGGTCATGAAAATGTTTATCAATGCCATGGATACATATAGTATTGTCGAGTCAAATGCTTATGGAACTGGAACTGGAATGTATTTTCATTTGAGGTAATATGCCCCCATTTAATTCTATTATGTACTTTCTTGCCCTCAGTTATTTATTTTGTTTTATCATTTAATTCTATTTACTAAATTTTTCTTTTTTTTCTCTCTCTAGTAACATAAATGATTAATTCATTAAACCAAATGGAAGTAGATCTCAAATTCTAGAATTTTGGTTCGAGCGGGGTTTGAACCCGCGACCTTCGGCTCATAAGACCAACGCTCTAACCAACTGAGCTACAGAACTTTGGATAATTCCAAAACCACCCGTGAATAATCCTTCAACCACACAAATAAAATTGAGATGAGACTTTGCACAACAAAGCTTTAATCTCGGAGAGAAACGGACTTAAAGACTCTCGTCCTTAAGAAAAATTGTTAGATAGTGTTGTTAGGACCGCCCAATAACTCACGCACTCAATCTAAATCTAGATGAGTACAAAGAATAAAGAGAGAAACTGTAAGAAGGAACCTTGACCAGAGGTTTATATGGATGACTTTCAAGTATATAATACGCCAAAAGTATACATTCAAAGCACTTCTTAAGCAGATATTTATATATTTCAGTTTACTAAACATATATACATCTCTCATATTTACTATACATACTTGTTTACATGACCCTTTACTATATTCATTTAGAACCTATCACCTTATTAATGTATAACCATTGCATAAGCTATAGATAAGCAACATACTCCATAGCCTAACAATTCTCCTATTTGGAGACTGATCCAGTTAATCTAGAATTTCATTCTCAAACGACTCTTATCCCGATCAATATCATCACTGCACTAGACCAACTAAAGCTTTGCACAACTTCATTTTTTTCAACATCAACACATTTTTTTCAACATGTCTGTTGATTTTTTTGCACCGTCTATCTTCTCCAAACACATGTCACCCTCTTCCACTAACTTGCGAGTGAAATGATATCATACTCTAATGTGTTGTGTCTTTGAATGATAGGCCGAGGTTTTGCCAATTGTACAACACTCTGACTATCTAGATAAATAATCTTCTTGTATTCTTTTTGTCTAACTGTCTTAGATAGTCTTTCATCCATGCCATCTCCTTTCCAACTTCAGCTCTTGCATCTCTTGCCACGTATGCAACCTCAGTAGATGAAGCAATAACACAGTTTTTAAGCTTGGACATCCAACTCATTGTTGTTCTATCTATAGTGTGGATGTATTTAGATGTGCTCTTGCTAGAGTATATATTCCACTAAGATCAGCATCCACAAAATCTTATAGAACTACTTTTTCATTATCATAACAAAGTGAAGTACTGAATAAAATACCTCTCAGATATCTCTAAAGCCACATCACAACTTCTCAATGTTATTTCGCTCGGTTTACCATGTAGTTTGGTATCAACATCCACAAAACCTTGCAGAACTATTTTTTCATTGACATAACAAAGTAAAGTTCTAAATGCATGCAACCATCAAGATTTTACTTTTAATTCAAAAAATGATATAATCTTATATTAAATGCAACATTTATTCCCGCAGGAAAATGCATGATTTCCAGCGAGAGAATTATTGCCTTAATGCGAAACGTTCTTAGACCCTTTTATATATGTACTCGAAACGATTTTCTCCTGAAGTTATTCCCTGCGTGATATTATATTTGAGAGAACAGAAAATAGAGATTTTTCGAGAAGGGAAGTCGAGTGGAAGTAGGGTGTATCGGCGTAGAGGTCACTGTGTGTTCGTCGGAATCGATAAAGGTTGCAGCGCGTTTGTCAGAATTGGAAGTAGGGTGTAACGTCATCGAAAATCGCTGCATGTTCGTCGGAGACGGGGAGGAGGAAAGAAGTCGATTAGCATTTCGTTGTGCTTTGGGTTAGGAAGACGAACGTCTAGATAGAACTGGATAATCGCGATCATAGCCCTCACGCTTGGCCTCTAGTTTTAGCACACAGCCCAGACGTAGAACCCGAGCCGCGTTCTTTTTTGGCCCAATACTCAGCAGATACGGAATCAGCAAACGCATGCCTAACTTCTTCGATTCAACTTCACACGCGTACACAGTTGTGGCTCGGGTCGACAACCTCGATTTCTTGACTTATTGACAACGGCTCGACGACGCGGCTTGTCGACTGAGTATACTCGTAATATATCGATTCCTAGGTTTTTGGCCCTTCTGAAGTCGTTTCTGCCTTTTTTTTTTGTTTTCCTTCTAAGGTCAGTATGGCTCTTATTAGTAAAAAAACAGATTACTGTTAGAGGTTTATCTTGATAATTAACATGAGGGCTAGCTTGGTTACGGTATGAAAAGTTTCTAAGTATATTAGGTGATTCTTATAGAAAGTAGTCAGCGGTTGGAGTTAGCTTAGTGTGAGTAACTTCGGCCAAGGACATCAAGCTAAGTGACTTTACTGTTGGATTTAGCCTGTTGTATGTTGTATGATGGTGCGCGCCCCGTGGCTTTTGCATGCACCATATTTTATGTGAAATGACCATGTTATGCCTTCACTATGTTTTCTGGTAGTGTTATGAAATGCTATGGATGTTTTCATATTATTACATAATATGAAGGCGTTGAACGTTGTTATGCATACATGTAGCATAATGGAGTTATGTATGGAATGTATAAAGAAATGGACACGTAATTCGTATTATGTAATATGCCATGTAATGCAAGTTATGGGATCTCATGCATATATGTATATTATTTACATCGAGATACTTTTCCTTTATGTCATGAAAGTAAGTGGCAACCAGTGAACGTGTAAAACGTTGTGCCCAACAAAGCTTGGCCCAGGGGTACGTATACGAGCCCGCCTGGTGGGCCCATGTGTGTGTACATTGGCTATGTGTGGAGAAGTACCAAACATACAACCCTGCCCAAAAAAGAAAAGAGCGTAAGGCCATGTATAGTTTTTTGAAAGATAAGTCTCACTTATATGTGGCATGTGTCTGTATATCTAACCCCAATAGTGGGTGACTTATTGAGTATTTCATAAAATAATCAAGTCACATGCTACCTACATTTTTCAGGTAAAGGCAAGGCACCAATGTACGATTGACGATGGAGCTGAGGATACCATGGAAGTTGATGAGATGGCATAGTTAGCACTTTATGTTTTTATTTGGGTTTATAAGTTACATCGTTGAATATTTATTTTATTTAAATTTTATGGATTCAAGTATTGAACGTATTCTTTTTAGAGTTATGTTTAATTTGGATTTTTGAACCTTTATGTAAGACATTGGTATTGTTTCAAAGTAATTGATGATTTATGCATTGTATGGGTGACGTCACTAATTAGGTTAAGAAAATTAGGGGCATTACAAGGTACTTCTCACATATCTCTGAAGTCATTTTACAGCTTCCCAATGTTATTTTTCTGGGTTTACCATGTATTTGCTACCAACTCCTACGTCATGTGTTATATCAAGTCTAGTGCAAACTATAGCATACATCAAACTCCTAACTACAAAAGTGTATGGAACAGATGTCATGTACTCATGTTCTTCAGCTGTCTTGGTAGAGTGCCCCTTTGACAATTTAACATAATTTGCCAAAAGGGGTAGTCCTAAGTTTAACATCATTAATCTTGAATTTGGACCACATCTTCTCAATGTACTCCTCCTAGGATAGATTAAATGTTCCAACAGATCTATCTTGAGAAATCATATCCTATGAATCTCCTTCGTTGCACTCAAATATTTCATCTCAAATACTAAAGACATGCTTGCCTTCAATTAGTTTATCTCTATCATACTAGATCCTACAATTAGTATATCGTCCACATACAGGAGTAGAAACACATAAGAATCAGTGTATTTTTTAAAGTAACAACACTGATCTTTTTCACTCATGTGGAAACCACTCTTGCACATTAAGGTGTCAAACTTTTTGTACCATTTTCTCGGTGCTTGTTTCAGTTCATACAAGCTCCTATTGAGCTACACCATGTGTTCTTTGCCTGGAGATGCAAATCCTTTGGGTGCTGCATAAGATCTTCTCATCTAGACCTCCATGTAAAAAAAAAAAATTTGCATCCATTTGCTAAAGCTACTATGCTCAACAAAATTTGGATAGTAGTTAATTTCACAACAAAAGAAAAGATTTCAACACAAACAATGTCTTTTCTTTTTTAATATTCTTTAACTATTAATCAAGCCTTTAACCTCATTTTTTCATCTGGTTCAGCCTTGATTCTGAACACCAATTTGTTCAACAAAGCTATCTTTTCTGTAGCGAACTCAATCAACACCTATGTATTATTCTTTGCAAGTGAGCTCATCTCATCCTCCCTCACTTGCTCCCACTTGGTGGAATCTTCTACCTGTAGGACCTCAAAAAAGGACTTTGGTTAGCAATAAATAGTGTGATAAAGAATCAACTCAAGAGAAAAGCTCTACTACTAAAAAATAAGGATTTAACCCAAGGAAAAGCTCGGATACCAAATCATAAGAAATCAGCCCAACGGAAAGCTCTGATAACAAATGATAGGAAAATCACTATAAGAGAAGTAAAATTTTGATCACTTTGTTGGTCCAATTTCTCAACGCAAGAACACTTGTTTGATATTAGAATCACTCTATAAGTAAAATCAATCATGTCTAGCTTGAATGATTCTTAAAATGCAATCTAAACTGAGCCCTAATGATAAAGAATCACTCCAAGGGAAAATAAAATTCGGATTACCATGTTAATCAAATATCTCAACGTAAGAACACTTGTTTGAGATTCAAATCACTCCACGAGCAAGATTGATCATATCGAGCTTGAATGATTCTACCGGCAACCTAAGCTACATAGAATGACAAAGAAACTTAGTTATTGGCTAAAGGAAAGCACAAATGCCCCTTTAACTACATTTGGAAATGATAACATACATGACTTTATATAGGCATAAAATAAAACAGGTGTTCTTACATGAGTCATCTCAACCGTTTATAACATTTATACTTTATTACTATAATTAGGCACAATGCATACTTTATGGTCATAATTAGGAACTATATAAATAAGCCTTAAAATACATTAAAGAAACATCACACCTCTAAATTACAATAAATTATGATTCACCCATAATTTATAACAATGAAGCAAATTCTTCTTCAATGTGGCAGAACTTAAATATCTTTTGATAATTAAAACAATGTGATGCAGAACAACCTATCCTAACCTAAGACTAGGAATTTAAATATGAGTCTACCCTATGCACATGCCACAGTCTCTACTCGTGATGTCATCATCATTCGTATATGGGTGTTGGTCTTTACTTTAAAAATGACATGGTACATAGCCTGAGTGCAACGATTTAGATTTTTTTCATTTTTCATTATTTTGCTTAAATTTTATTTTTATTTCTATAAATGACAAGATATTATGGTGTAGCATTTATTCTTGCTAGAAAATATGCATGATTCTCGGCAAGACAGTTATTACCTTAATAGAAAACGATATGAGACCTTTTATATTCCTATGCCCAACCTTTCGTTCCCTTAAGAATGACTTTTATCTCCAAACTCACCTTCTATGTCCGAGTGTGTCTGAGAGAATGGGAGTCGAGAGTGTTCGAAAAGAAATCGTGTGGTTTGGTTTGTAGGTGTTATTTGGTGAGTTGTCGGAACAAGTGACCTTGCTATCCGGAGGTAGAATCGATGCAGGGGTAGGAATCGATTAGGGTTAGGGAGACGAGACGTCGGATCGTGTTAAGTCGTGTCACCTCGTCCCCGTTGGAAGAAGGTTGACTGTCGTAATTGAAGAAGCTGCGCTGCGTGACCATCGAAGGTGCTGCGTGACCGTTGAAGGTGCTGTGCGACCGTCATCGGAATCGGAAGTGGAGAAGGCAGGGTCATCGATTAAGATTTTGTTGGTTGGCGGGTAAGGAAGACGACGGGTCAGCTTTAGATTGGGTTTCACATTCGGCCTATAGCCCAGTCCACAGACGAATGTAGGCCGCTTTTGTTTCGGCCCAACCCCGATCCCGCAGTCGCACGCCTGTAGCGCGCTTTCCCGGCTTCACATGAATTCTCACTGCTCGGCTTGCACTTGGACGAGGTCTGCTTGATTCAATCGCTCCTCAGCTCATCGACGAAGACTCGGTAGTCGGCTCGGTTGTCGGCTCGGCTTAGCGGCTCAATACCCATAATATATCAATCTCTAGGTTTTTGTCCCTTTCAAAGCCGTTTCCGCCCTTTTTTTTACAACCTGAGGTCAGTATGGATCCTAACCATCATAGACAAATGGTGTTGGGAGTTTATTTTGATAAATTGCATGAGATTTAGCTAGCGTATATTATGAAAGTTCCTAAATTTTTATGTGGTTATTATAGGACGTAATTAAACCTTTGGAATTAGCTTGTTGTGAGTGACTTCAGCCAAGGCCATCGAGGTAAGTGACCTTACTGTTGGAGTTAGCTTACTACGTGTTGTATGATGGCGCGTGCCCTATGGCCCCTGCATGCACCATATTTTATGTGATATGACTATATGATGTATGGATTATGTGACTATTTACGCTATGAAAAGTAATGGATTATGTTGACTGTTGACTGTTTCCGATGGGAAAAGCTATGGATGATGTTGACTGTTGACTATCTATGCTATGAAAAGATAGTTGATCTGCTATTATTATATGCCATAAAAATGTTGATCGATGCCATGAATACACGTAGTATTATCGAGTCATGAAATGCTTATGGATTTGGAATGTATTTTCATGTTAGGTAATATGCCACGTAATGTAAGTTATGTGATATGCAATGTAATGTAAGAAACGTATATGTGATGTTAGCAATGCTTATGTAATGCCATGTTAGGTATGTTAAGGGACCTCATGCATATATGTATCTCACTTGCATCGGGATACTTCTCCTTTATGTTACGAAAGAATGAAATACGATATTTATGTTCGTCATGATATCATGTGGGCCCTTTTCTGTTCTGTAGTGTCCGGCGACGTGTAATGCGTTGTGCCCGACCAAGCCAAGCCTAGGGGGTACGTATACGATCCCGCCTGATGGGTCTATGTGCGCGTACATGGGTCGTGTGTGAAGGAGTACCATGCATCCAACCCTACCCAGAATAGAAAAGCGCCCAAGGCCATGTAATGTTTACGAAAAGTTAGATCCTGCTCATATGTTGCATGTGTTTGCATTTCTAACCCCAATAGTGGGATGACTTGCGGAGTATTTTATAAAATACTCAAGCTATATACTACCTACATTTTTCAGGTAAATGCAAGGCACCAATGTACTGTTGACGGTGGAGCTGAGAATACCATGGAAGTGGACGAGGGGCATTTTTAATAGTTTATATTTATTTGACTTATTTAAGTTAAAGCATTGAACATTGTTTTATTAAGAGTTTTCCAAATTCAATTACTCAAGGTTTTATTTTCGGAGATATGTTTGTTTGGATTTTTGGATCTTTATGTAAGACTTGTTGTATTTTCTAAGGTTATGTATGATGAGCTTCTGCTTAATAAGTTATGTATGCAAGGTGACTTCCCTAATTAGGTTAAAAAAATTAGGGGCGTTACAGTTGGTATCAGAGATCTAGGTTATAGATCTTTACGACTGGCTTACGATGTAGGCCTAACGTACTTCCATGGTCCTCCAGCAAACGCACCATCATCGTCAGGTACGCCTTTCTAAGAATTAAAGTTTCTTAGTTTAATGAAGCATGTTGTAGTGAATATGTATTTTGTAATGAAAGATATGATGTACGTGTTGTATGTTGGCATGATTTATGACATGTCATGTTGATATGAACCAAGAGACATCAATCATACAATATGCTTCAATGAAGATGTGAAGAAAATATTGTTGAAATTATCAAAATATATTTCAATTCATGCACATTGAAGAAGAATGAAGTTTCATGTTTTGAATTTTGGGTGGATTACAATTTAGAGTAATTTAGAGTTATTGTATTTCATTAATATATTTTAAGACTTTTAATTTACTTTAGGTTACAATTACATAAGGGTTAATAAAGGCCATTAAGCATGAATGTTAGAACTCTTGGAATGCCTTAAGTAGTTTCATTTTGAGGCTATATAAATCCATATATGTTGTATTTGTAAGAGACTTGGAAAATATATAGTAAAAGGAGCATTTGTGCTTTCTTTAGCCAATGGCTAAGTTTATTTGCAATTCTGTGTAGTTTAGGTTGCATGTAGAATCATTCAAGCTCGACATGATCAATCTTGCTTGTGGGGTAATTGAATCTCAAACAAGTGTTTGAGATATTTGATCAACAAGAATCATTCAAGCTAGACATGATCGATCTTGCTTGTGGAGTGATTCGAATCTCAAACAATGTTCTTGCCTTGAGATATTCGATCAACAAGGTAATCCGAATCTTACACCCCTTGTAGTGGTTCCTTGTCTTATCACATGTAGTATCGGATTGTTATGATAATGCTATAGTTGTATGTATGAGTGACTTGCATGACTACGAAGGTTTATAGAATCTATTAGATAAGTATGTGACTTAGTAGTTGCGTGCACTGTTTAGATGCCACCTAGAACTTGAGGAGGAGGTATTAGAGGACAACCCCCGCTTAGGGGTAGGGGAAGAGGTGGAAGGGGACGTAGTTTGGGACATGAAGGTTCTGTAGATCAGCCTCTTCCGCCACCAGCAGCACTTCAGGCCGCACCAAACCCTACAACTGCCCTAGTAGATGCATTGCAAGCTGTGATACAAAATCTGACTCTCAACCATCTAGCTAATGCTTCTACGTCAACCATGGAAGCTAAGTACCTGCGAGATTTCAAGAGGGGTGACCCTCGAACTTTTAAGGAGACATCTGACGATCCAACTGTGGCACAAATGTGGTTGAGATTCATTAAGACTGTATTTGGGTTGACCAACTTCCCTGAGGCCCATAGGGTGGAGTGTGTTACGTTTATGCTGCATGAGGATGCGGAATAGTGGTGGCAAGCCACCCGTGACATTATTAGTCCTGAGGGAGGTGCAGTCTCGTGGGCAGATTCAAGAGTGCCTTTACTGAAGAATATTATCCCGAGGATGTTCAGCTGCGAAAACAACAGGAGTTCACTCAATTGAGTTAGAGGGGGCGTAGTGTTACTACTTACGCCAGAGAATTTTCTAAGCTAAAGCGATATACCTCAGAGTTGGTGAACACGAACTATAGGACAGTAAGACGGTTTGTGCTGGGGTTAGACACGAAGATTCGTAACACTGGTCAGGCGATTGCGCCTGCCACTTACGCTGCCGCCCTGAGAGCAGCTAAATCTATGGAAGGACCGGATAGTTGGCGTGAACCCCCTTCATCATCAGTGGGAAGAAAGCGTCGTCATGAACATGAAAACAGATTAGATGACAAACCTAATTCTAATGAATGTGGGAAAAATCATTGAGGTCAATGTTTAGGCCACATTAAGGCCTGTTTTCGGTGTTGAAAGGAGGACCACATGGCCAAGGTTTGCTCGAGAGGTGGCACAAAGGATTCTAGAAACCAGTAGAGGAAGCTACTTAATGGGAACAATAGGTTGAAATGAGAAAAATATCTAAAGTTATTTGGGCTTAAGAGACTTTCAAGGACCAAAGTCCTTTTTCGGAGGGGATAATGTAAGATTCAAATTTTTTCCATTTTACCTTATTTTTCTTATATTTTATTTTTATTTCTATAAATGGAAGGTTATTATGTTGTAGCATTTATTATTGCCGGAAAATATTTATAATTTACGGCGAGATAGTTATTACCTTAATAGGAAACGTTATGAGACCTTTTATATTCCTATGTCCAACCTTTAGTTCCCTTAAGAACAATTTTTGTCTCCAAACTCACCTTCTGTGTCCGAGTGTGTCTGACAGAATGGGAATAGAGAGTGTTCGAAAAGAAATCGTGTGATTTGGTTCGCTGGTGTTTTTCGGTGAATTGTCGGAACAAGTGACATTTCTGTTCGGAGGGAGAATCGACGCAGGGGTCGAAATTGATTAGGGTTTAGGGTTTAGGGTTGACTGTTAGAATCGAAGAAGGTGCGTTGCATGACCGTTGAAGGCGTTGCACGACTGTCGTCGGAATCAGAAACAGATAAGGCAGCATCGTCGATTATGGTTTCATTGGCTGGCTGGTAAGAAAAACGACGGGTCAGATTCGGGTTAGGTTTCACGTTCGACCACTGACCCAACACATATACGAACGCGGGACGCGTTCGTTTCGACTCAACACTGATCCCACAAACACACGTCTGTAGCGCGCTTTCTCAACTTCGCATGCGACTCATAGCTCGGCTCGCACGTTGAGGAGGTCGGCTCGAATCCATCGCTCCTCGGCTCATCGATGACGACTCGACAGTTGGCTCGGTTATTGGCTCGGCGGCTCGACTTAGCAGCTCGGCACCCATAATATATCGATATCTAGGATTTTGGCCCTTTTGAAGCCGTTTCTGCCCGTATTTTTACAATCTGAGGTCAGTATGGTTCCTAACCGTCAAAGACAGATTGTGTTGGGAGTTTATTTTGATGAATATCATGAGATTTAGCTAGGGTATGTTAGAAAGGTTTCTAAATATTTATGTGGTTATTATAGGGCGTAATCAACCGTTGGAATTAGTTTGTTGTGAGTGACTTTGGCCAAAGCCATTGAGGTAAGTGACCTTACTATTGGAGTTAACTTACTACGTGTTGTATGATGGTGCGTGCCCGGTGGTCCCTGCATGCACCATATTTTATGTGAAATGACTATATGATGTATGGATTATGTGACTGTTTAAGCTATAAAAAGTTATGGATTATGCTGACGGTCGACTCTTATGCTATGAAAAGATAGTTGATGGGCTAGTATTATAGATCATGAAAATGTTTATCAATGCCATGGATACATATAGTATTGTCGAGTCAAATGCTATTGGAACTGGATTGTATTTTCATTTGAGGTAGTATGCCCCCCATTTAATTCTATTATGTACTTTCTTGCCCTCGGTTATTTATTTTGTTTTATCATTTAATTCTATTTACTAAATTTTTCTTTTTTTCTCTCTCTCTATATTTACTATTAGTTTTTAATTCTTCCCTCAATCTTCCTTTTTTTTAATTTTTTCGGTACATGTCATTATGGTGTTGGATAGATACATTATCAAGAATTAATGTAATGGATGAGAGAATGTATTGCAACGAAAGTTAAAATAAATTGCATAACATAAATGATTAAATAATGAAATTAAACCAAATGGAAGTATATCTCAAATTCTAGAATTTTGAGAATTTTGGTTCGGGCGGGGCTTGAACCCGCGACCTTCGGCTCATAAGACCAACGCTCTAACCAACTGAGCTACAAAACCTTGGATAATTCCAAAACCACCCGTGAATAATCCTTCAACTACACAAATAAAATTGAGATGAGACTTTGCACAACAAAGCTTTAATCTCGGAGAGAAACGGACTTAAAGACTCGCGTCCTTAAGAAAAATTGTTAGATAGTGTTGTTAGGACCGCCCAATAACTCACGCACTCAATCTAAATCTAGATGAGTACAAAGAATAAAGAGAGAAACTGTAAGAAGGAACCTTGACCAGAGGTTTATATGGATGACTTTCAAGTATATAATACGCCAAAAGTATACATTCAAAGCACTTCTTAAGCAGATATTTATATATTTCAGTTTACTAAACATATATACATCTCTCATATTTACTATACATACTTGTTTACATGACCCTTTACTATATTCATTTAGAACCTATCACCTTATTAATGTATAACCATTGCGTAAGCTATAGATAAGCAACATACTCCATAGCCTAACAATTCTCCTATTTGGAGACTGATCCAGTTAATCTAGAATTTCATTCTCAAACGATTCTTATCCCGATCAATATCATCACTGCACTAGACCAACTAAAGCTTTGCACAACTTCATTTTTTCCAACATCAACACATTTTTTTCAACATGTCTGTTGAGTTTTTTGCACCGTGTATCTTCTCCAAACACATGTCACCCTCTTCCACTAACTTGCGAGTGAAATGATATCATACTCTAATGTGTTGTGTCTTTGAATGATAGGCCGAGGTTTTGCCAATTGTACAACACTCTGACTATCTAGATAAATAATCTTCTTGTATTCTTTTTGTCTAACTGTCTTAGATAGTCTTTCATCCATGCCATCTCCTTTCCAACTTCAGCTCTTGCATCTCTTGCCACGTATGCAACCTCAGTAGATGAAGCAATAACACAGTTTTTAAGCTTGGACATCCAACTCATTGTTGTTCTATCTATAGTGTGGATGTATTTAGATGTGCTCTTGCTAGAGTATATATTCCACTAAGATCAGCATCCACAAAATCTTATAGAACTACTTTTTCATTATCATAACAAAGTGAAGTACTGAATAAAATACCTCTCAGATATCTCTAAAGCCACATCACAACTTCTCAATGTTATTTCGCTCGGTTTGCCATGTAGTTTGGTATCAACATCCACAAAACCTTGCAGAACTATTTTTTCATTGACATAACAAAGTAAAGTTCTAAATGCATGCAACCATCAAGATTTTACTTTTAATTCCAAAAATGATATAATCTTATATTAAATGCAACATTTATTCCCGCAGGAAAATGCATGATTTCCAGTGAGAGAATTATTGCCTTAATGCGAAACGTTCTTAGACCCTTTTATATATGTACTCGAAACGATTTTCTCCTGAAGTTATTCCCTGCGTGATATTATATTTGAGAGAACAGAAAATAGAGATTTTTCGAGAAGGGAAGTCGAGTGGAAGTAGGGTGTATCGGCGTAGAGGTCACTGTGTGTTCGTCGGAATCGATAAAGGTTGCAGCGCATTTGTCAGAATTGGAAGTAGGGTGTAACGTCGTCGAAAATCGCTGCATGTTCGTTGGAGACGGGGAGGAGGAAAGAAGTCGATTAGCATTTCGCTATGCTTTGGGTTAGGAAGACAAACGTCTAGATAGAACTGGATAATCGCGATCATAGCCCTCACGCTTGGCCTCTAGTTTTAGCACACAGCCCAGACGTAGAACCCGAGCCGCGTTCTTTTTTGGCCCAATACTCAGCAGATACGGAATCAGCAAACGCATGCCTAACTTCTTCGATTCAACTTCACACGCGTACACAGTTGTGGCTCGGCTCGACAACCTCGATTTCTTGACTTATTGACAACGGCTCGACGACGCGGCTTGTCGACTCAGTATACTCGTAATATATCGATTCCTAGGTTTTTGGCCCTTCTGAAGTCGTTTCTGCCTTTTTTTTTTTGTTTTCCTTCTAAGGTCAGTATGGCTCTTATTAGTAAAAAACAGATTACTGTTAGAGGTTTATCTTGATAATTAACATGAGGGCTAGCTTGGTTACGGTATGAAAAGTTTCTAAGTATATTATGTGATTCTTATAGAAAGTAGTCAGCGGTTGGAGTTAGCTTACTGTGAGTAACTTCGGAAGGACATCAAGCTAAGTGACTTTACTGTTGGATTTAGCCTTTTGTATGTTGTATGATGGTGCGCGCCCCGTGGCTTTTGCATGCACCATATTTTATGTGAAATGACCATGTTATGCCTTCACTATGTTTTCTGGTAGTGTTATGAAATGCTATGGATGTTTTCATATTATTACATGCTATAAAGGTGTTGAACGTTGTTATGCATACATGTAGCATAATGGGGTTATGTATGGAATGTATAAAGAAATGGACACGTAATTCGTATTATGTAATATGCCATGTAATGCAAGTTATGGGATCTCATGCATATATGTATATTATTTACATCGAGATACTTCTCCTTTATGTCATGAAAGTAAGTGGCATCCAGTGAACGTGTAAAACGTTGTGCCCAACAAAGCTTGGCCAAGGGGTACGTATACGAGCCCGCCTGGTGGGCCCATGTGTGTTTACATGGGCTATGTGTGGAGAAGTACCAAACATACAACCCTGCCCAAAAAAGAAAAGAGTGTAAGGCCATGTATAGTTTTTTGAAAGATAAGTCTCACTTATATGTGGCATGTGTTTGTATATCTAACCTCAATAGTGGGTGATTTATTGAGTATTTCATAAAATAATCAAGTCACATGCTACCTACATTTTTCAGGTAAAAGCAAGGCACCAATGTACGGTTGACGATGGAGCTGATGATACCATGAAAGTTGATGAGATGGCATAGTTAGCACTTTATGTTTTTATTTGGGTTTATAAGTTACATAGTTGAATATTTATTTTATTTAAATTTTATGGATTCAAGTATTGAACGTATTCTTATTAGAGTTATGTTTAATTTGGATTTTTGAACCTTTATGTAAGACATTGGTATTGTTTCCAAAGTAATTGATGATTTATGCATTGTATGGTGACGTCACTAATTAGGTTAAGAAAATTAGGGGCATTACAAGGTACTTCTCAGATATCTCTGAAGTCATTTTACAGCTTCCCAATGTTATTTTTCTGGGTTTACCATGTATTTGCTACCAACTCCTACGTCATGTGTTATATCAAGTCTAGTGCAAACTATAGCATACATCAAACTCCTAACTACAAAAGTGTATGGAACAGATGTCATGTACTCATGTTCTTCAACTATCTTGGTAGAGTGCCCCTTTGACAATTTAACATAATTTGCCAAAAGGGGTAGTCCTAAGTTTAACATCATTAATCTTGAATTTAGACCACATCTTCTCAATGTACTGCTCCTAGGATAGATTAAATGTGCCAACAGATCTATCTTGAGAAATCCTATCCTATGAATCTCCTTCGTTGCACTCAAATATTTCATCTCATCGATCATGTCTAGCTTGAATGATTCTTGTTGATCAAATATCTCAAACACTTGTTTGAGATTCGAATCACTCCACAACCAAGATTGATCATGTCGAGCTTGAATGATTCTACATGAAACCTAAACTACATAGAATTGCAAATAAACTTAGCCATTGGCTAAAGAAAGCACAAATGCTCCTTTTACTATATATTTTCCAAGTCTCTTACAAATACAACATACATGGATTTATATAGCCTCAAAATGAAACTACTAAACGCATTCCAAGAGTTGTAACATTCATGCTTAATGACCTTAATTAACCCTTATGTAATTGTAACCTAAAGTAAATTAAAAGTCTTAAAATATATTAATGAAATACAATAACTCTAAATTACTCTAAATTGTAATCCACCGGAAATTCAAAACATGAAACTTCATTCTTCTTCAATGTGCATGAATTGAAATATATTTTGATAATTTCAACAATATTTTTTTCACATCTTCATTGAAGCATATTGTATGATTGATGTCTCTTGGTTCATATCAACATGACATGTCATAAATCATGCCAACATACAACACGTACATCATATCTTTCATTACAAAATACATATTCACTACAACATGCTTCATTAAACTAAGAAACTTTAATTCTTAGAAAGGCGTACCTGACGATGATGGTGCGTTTGCTAGAGGACCATGGAAGTACGTTAGGCCTACATCGTAAGCCAGTAGTCAAGATCTATAACCTAGATCTCTGATACCAACTGTAACGCCCCTAATTTTCTTAACCTAATTAGGGACGTCACCTTGCATACATAACTTATTAAGCAGAAGCTCATCATACATAACCTTAGAAAATACAACAAGTCTTACATAAAGATCCAAAAATCCAAACTAACATATCTCCGAAAATAAAACCTTCAGTAATTGAATTCGGAAAACTCTTAATAAAACAATGTTCAATGCTTTAACTTAAATAAGTCAAATAAACATAAACTACTAAAAATGCCCCTCGTCCACTTCCATGGTATTCTCAGCTCCACCGTCAACAGTACATTGGTGCCTTGCATTTACCTGAAAAATATAGGTAGCATATAGCTTGAGTATTTTATAAAATACTCAGCAAGTCATCCCACTATTGGGGTTAGAAATGCGAACACATGCAACATATGAGCAGGATCTAACTTTTCGTAAACATTACATGGCCTTGGGCGCTTTTCTATTCTGGGTAGGGTTGGATGCATGGTACTCCTTCACACACGACCCATGTACACGTACATAGACCCATCAGGCGGGATCGTATACGTACCCCCTAGGCTTGGCTTGGTCGGGCACAACTCATTACACGTCGCCGGACACTACAGAACAGAAAAGGGCTCGCATGATATCATGACGAACATAAATATCATATTTCATTCTTTCGTAACATAAAGGAGAAGTATCCCGATGCAAGTGACATACATATATGCATGAGGTCCCTTAACATACCTAACATGGCATTACATAAGCATTGCTAACATCACATATACGTTTCTTACATTACATGGAATATCACATAACTTACATTACGTGGCATATTACCTAACATGAAAATACATTCCAAATCCATAAGCATTTCATGACTCGATAATATTACGTGTATCCATGGCATCGATCAACATTTTTATGGCATATAATAATAGCAGATCAACTATCTTTTCATAGCATAGATAGTCAACAGTCAACATCATCCATAGCTTTTCATAGCGGAAACAGTCAACAGTCAACATAATCCACTACTTTTCATAGCGTAAACAGTCACATAATCCATACACATATAGTCATATCACATAAAATATGGTGCATGTAGGGGCCATAGGGCACGCGCCATCATACAAGACGTAGTAAGCTAACTCCAACAGTAAGGTCACTTACCTCGATGACCTTGGCCGAAGTCACTCACAACAAGCTAATTCCAAAGGTTTAATTACGTCCTATAATAACCACATAAAAATTTAGGAACTTTCATAATATACCCTATCTAAATCTCATGCAATTTATCAAAATAAACTCCCAACACAATTTGTCTATGATGGTAAGGATCCATACTGACCTCAGATTGTAAAAATAAGGGCGGAAACCGAGCCGACTACCGAGTCTTCGTCGATGAGCCGAGGAGCGATTGAATCAAGCAGACCTCGTCCACGTGCAAGTCGAGCAGTAAGAATTCATGTGAAGCCGGGAAAGCGCGCTACAGGCGTGCGTCTGCGGGATCGGGGTTGGGCCAAAACGAAAGCGGCCTGCATTCGTCTGTGGACTAGGCTATAGGCCGAATGTGAAACCCGATCTAAAGCTGACCCGTCGTCTTCCTTACCCACCAACCAACAAAATCTTAATCGATGACCCTGCCTTCTCCACTTCCGATTCCGATGACGGTCGCGCAGCACCTTCAACGGTCACGCAGCACCTTCGATGGTCACGCAACGCTGCTTCTTCGATTACGACAGTCAACCTTCTTCCAACGGAGACGAGGTGACACGACTTAACACGATCCGACGTCTCGTCTCCCTAACCCTAATTGATTCCTACCCTTGCATCGATTCTACCTCCGGATAGCAAGGTCACTTGTTCCGACAACTCACCAAATAACACCTACAAACCAAACCACACGATTTCCTTTCGAACACTCTCGACTCCCGTTCTCTCAGACACACTCGGACATAGAAGGTGGATCCATTAAGACTGTATTTGGGTTGACCAACTTTCCTGAGGCCCATAGGGTGGAGTGTGTTACGTTTATGCTGCGTGAGGATGCGGAATAGTGGTGGCAAGCCACCCGTGACATTATTAGTCCTGATGGAGGTGCAGTCTCGTGGGCAGATTCAAGAGTGCCTTTACTGAAGAATATTATCCCGAGGATGTTCAGCTGCGAAAACAACAGGAGTTCACTCAATTGAGTTAGAGGGGGCGTAGTGTTACTACTTACGCCAGAGAATTTTCTAAGCTAAAGCGATATACCTTAGAGTTGGTGAACACGGACTACAGGACAGCAAAACTTTTTGTGCTGGGGTTAGACACGAAGATTCGTAACACTGGTCAGGCGATTGCGCCTGCCACTTACGCTGCTCGCCCTGAGAGCAGCTAAATCTATGGAAGGACCGGATAGTTGGCGTGAACCCCCTTCATCATCAGTGGGAAGAAAGCGTCGTCATGAACATGAAAACAGATTAAATGACAAACCTAATTCTAATGAATGTGGGAAAAATCATTGAGGTGAATGTTTAGGCCACATTAAGGCCTATTTTCGGTGTCGAAAGGAGGACCACATGGCCATGGTTTGCTCGAGAGGTGGCACAAAGGATTCTAGAAACCAGTAGAGGAAGCTACTCAATGGGAACAATAGGATGAGATGAGATAAATATCTAAAGTTGTTTGGGGCTTAAGAGACTTTCAAGGAGGAAATTCCTTTTTAGTAGGGGATAATGTAACGATTCAAATTTTTTCCATTTTACCTTATTTTGCTTATATTTTATTTTTATTTCTATAAATGGGAGGTTATTATGTTGTAGCATTTATTCTCGCCGGAAAATATTTATAATTTCCGGCGAGACAGTTATTACCTACATTATGAGACCTTTTATATTCCTATGTCCAACCTTCAGTTCCCTTAAGAACAATTTTTGTCTCCAAACTCACCTTCTGTGTCCGAGTGTGTCTGAGAGAACGGGAATCGAGAGTGTTCGAAAAGAAATCTTGTGATTTGGTTCGCCGGTATTTTTCGGTGAGTTGTCGGAACAAATGTCATTGCTGTCCGAAGGGAGAATCAACGCAGGGGTCGAAAATGATTAGGGTTAGGGAGATGAGACGTCGGATCACGTTCGATCGTGTCGTCTCATGCCCGTCGAAAGCAGGTTGACTGACAGAATCGAAGAAGGTGCGTTGCGTGACCGTCGAAGGTGCTGCGTGACCGTTGAAGGTGCTGCGCGACCGTCATCGGAATCGGAAGTGGAGAAGGCAGGGTCATCGATTAAGTTTTTTTTTTGTTGGCGGGTAAGGAAGACGACGGGTCAGCTTTAGATCGGGTTTCACATTCGGCCGATAGCCTAGTCCACAGACGAATGCAGGCCGCTTTCGTTTCGGCCCAACCCCGATCCCGCAGACGCACGCCTGTAGTGCGCTTTCCCGGCTTCACATGAATTCTCACTGCTCGGCTTGCACGTGGACGAGGTCTGCTTGATTCAATCGCTCCTCGGCTCATTGACGAAGACTCGGTAGTCGGCTCGGTTTTCGGCTCGGTTTTTGGCTCGGCTTAGAGGCTCAATACCCATAATATATCAATCTCTAGGTTTTCGTCCTTTTCTAAGCCGTTTCCGCCCTTATTTTTACAATCTGAGGTGAGTATGGATCCTAACCATCATAGACAAATTGTGTTGGGAGTTTATTTTGATAAATTGCATGAGATTTAGCTAGGGTATATTATGAAAAGTTCCTAAATTTTTATGTGGTTATTATAAGACGTCATTAAACCCTTGGAATTAGCTTGTTGTGAGTGACCTCGGCCAAGGCCATCGAGGTAAGTGACCTTACTGTTGGAGTTAGCTTACTACGTGTTGTATGATGGCGCGTGCCCTATGACCCCTGCATGCACCATATTTTATGTGATATGACTATATGATGTATGGATTATGTGACTGTTTACGCTATGAAAAGTAATGGATTATGTTGACTGTTGACTGTTTCCGCTGGGAAAAGCTATGGATGATGTTGACTGTTGACTATCTATGCTATGAAAAGATAGTTGATCTGCTATTATTATATGTCATAAAAATGTTGATCGATGCCATGGATACACGTAGTATTATCGAGTCATGAAATGCTTATGGATTTGGAATGTATTTTCATGTTAGGTAATATGCCACGTAATGTAAGTTATGTGATATGCAATGTAATGTAAGAAACGTATATGTGATGTTAGCAATGCTTATGTAATGCCATGTTAGGTATGTTAAGGGACCTCATGCATATATGTATGTCACTTGCATCAGGATACTTCTCCTTTATGTTACGAAAGAATGAAATACGATATTTATGTTCGTCATGATATCATGCGGGCCCTTTTCTATTTTGTAGTGTCCGACGACGTGTAATACGTTGTGCCTGACCAAGCCAAGCCTAGGGGGTACGTATACAATCTCGCCTGATGGGTCTATGTGCGCGTACATGGGTCGTGTGTGAAGGAGTACCATGCATCCAACCCTACCCAAAATAGAAAAGCGCCCAAGGCCATGTAATGTTTACGAAGAGTTAGATCCTGCTCATATGTTGCATGTGTTTGCATTTCTAACCCCAATAGTGGGATGACTTGCGGAGTATTTTATAAAATACTCAAGCTATATGCTACCTACATTTTTCAGGTAAATGCAAGGCACCAATGTACTGTTGACGGTGGAGCTGAGAATACCATGGAAGTGGACGAGGGGCATTTTTAGTAGTTTATGTTTATTTGACTTATTTAAGTTAAAGCATTGAACATTGTTTTATTAAGAGTTTTCCGAATTCAATTACTGAAGGTTTTATTTTCGGAGATATGTTAGTTTGGATTTTTGGATCTTTATGTAAGACTTGTTGTATTTTCTAAGGTTATGTATGATGAGCTTCTGCTTAATAAGTTATGTATGCAAGGTGACGTCCCTAATTAGGTTAAGAAAATTAGGGGCGTTACAGTTGGTATCAGAGATCTAGGTTATAGATCTTGACTACTGGCTTACGATGTAGGCCTAACGTACTTCCATGGTCCTCTAGCAAACGCACCATCATCGTCAGGTACGCCTTTCTAAGAATTAAAGTTTCTTAGTTTAATGAAGCATGTTGTAGTGAATATGTATTTTGTAATGAAAGATATGATGTACGTGTTGTATGTTGGCATGATTTATGACATGTCATGTTGATATGAACCAAGAGACATCAATCATACAATATGCTTCAATGAAGATGTGAAAAAAATATTGTTGAAATTATCAAAATATATTTCAATTCATGCACATTGAAGAAGAATGAAGTTTCATGTTTTGAATTTCCGGTGGATTACAATTTAGAGTAATTTAGAGTTATTGTATTTCATTAATATATTTTAAGACTTTTAATTTACTTTAGGTTACAATTACATAAGGGTTAATTAAGGTCATTAAGCATGAATGTTACAACTCTTGGAATGCCTTTAGTAGTTTCATTTTGAGGCTATATAAATCCATGTATGTTGTATTTGTAAGAGACTTGGAAAATATATAGTAAAAGGAGCATTTGTGCTTTCTTTAGCCAATGGCTAAGTTTATTTGCAATTCTATGTAGTTTAGGTTGCATGTAGAATCATTCAAGCTCGACATGATCAATCTTGCTTGTGGAGTAATTCGAATCTCAAACAAGTGTTTGAGATATTTGATCAACAAGAATCATTCAAGCTAGACATGATCGATCTTGCTTGTGGAGTGATTCGAATCTCAAACAATGTTCTTGCCTTGAGATATTCGATCAACAAGGTAATCTGAATCTTACACCCCTTGTAGTGGTTCCTTGTCTTATCACATGTACTATCGGATTGTTATGATAATGCTATAGTTGTATGTATGAGTGACTTGCATGACTTCGAATGTTTATAGAATCTATTAGATAAGTATGTGACTTAGTAGTTGCGTGCACTGTTTAGATGCCACCTAGAACTTGAGGAGGAGGTATTAGAGGACAACCCCCGCTTAGGGGTAGGGGAAGAGGTGGAAGGGGACGTAGTTTGGGACATGAAGGTTCTGTAGATCAGCCTCTTCCGCCACCAGCAGGACTTCAGGCCGCACCAAACCCTACAACTGCCTTAGTAGATGCATTGCAAGCTGTGATACAAAATCTGACGGTAAACCAGCAAGCTAATGCTTCTACGTCAACCATGGAAGCTAAGTACCTGCGAGATTTCAAGAGGGGTGACCCTCGAACTTTTAAGGAGACATATGACGATCCAACTGTGGCACAAATGTGGTTGTGATCCATTAAGACTGTATTTGGGTTGACCAACTTCCCTGAGGCCCATAGGGTGGAGTGTGTTACGTTTATGCTGCGTGAGGATGCGGAATAGTGGTGGCAAGCCACCCGTGACATTATTAGTCCTGAGGGAGGTGCAGTCTCGTGGGCAGATTCAAGAGTGCCTTTACTGAAGAATATTATCCCGAGGATGTTCAGTTGCGAAAACAACAGGAGTTCACTCAATTGAGTTAGAGGGGGCGTAGTGTTACTACTTACGCCAGAGAATTTTCTAAGCTAAAGCGATATACCTCAAAGTTGGTGAACACGGACTATAGGACAGGAAGACGGTTTGTGCTGGGGTTAGACACGAAGATTCGTAACACTGGTCAGGCGATTGCGCCTGCCACTTACGCTGCCGCCTTTAGAGTAGCTAAATCTATGGAAGGACCGGATAGTTGGCCTGAACCCCCTTCATCATCAGTGGGAAGAAAGCGTCGTCATGAACAAGAAAACAGATTAGATGACAAACCTAATTCTAATGAATGTGGGAAAAATCATTGAGGTGAATGTTTAGGCCACATTAAGGCCTGTTTTTGGTGTCGAAAGGAGGACCACATGGCCATGGTTTGCTCGAGAGGTGGCACAAAGGATTCAAGGACGAAAGTCCTTTTTCGGAGGGGATAATGTAACGATTCAAATTTTTTCCATTTTACCTTATTTTGCTTATATTTTATTTTTATTTCTATAAATGGAAGGTTATTATGCTGTAGCATTTATTATTGCCGGAAAATATTTATAATTTACGGCGAGACAATTATTACCTTAATAGGAAACGTTATGAGACCTTTTATATTCCTATGTCCAACCTTCAATTCCTTTAAGAACAATTTTTGTCTCCAAACTCTCCTTCTGTGTCCGAGTGTGTCTGAGAGAATGGGAATAGAGAGTGTTCGAAAAGAAATCGTGTGATTTGGTTTGCTGGTGTTTTTCGGTGAATTGTCGGAACAAGTGTCATTTCTGTTCGGAGGGAGAATCGACGCAGTGGTCGAAATTGATTAGGGTTTAGGGTTTAGGGTTGACTGTCAGAATCGAAGAAGGTGCGTTGCGTGACCGTTGAAGGCGTTGCACGACTGTCGTCAGAATCAGAAACAGATAAGGCAGCATAGTCGATTATGGTTTCATTGGCTGGCGGGTAAGAAAAACGACGGGTCAGATTCGGGTCAAGTTTCACGTTCGACCTCTGACCCAACACATAGACGAACGCGGGACGCGTTCGTTTCGACTCAACACCGATACCACAAACACACGTCTGTAGCGCGCTTTCTCAGCTTCGCATGCGTACTCATAGCTCGGCTCGCACGTGGATGAGGTCGGCTCGACTCCATCGCTCCTCGGCTCATCGATGACGACTCGACAGTCGGCTCGGTTGTTGGCTCGGCGGCTCGACTTAGCAGCTCGGCACCCATAATATATCGATATCTAGGATTTTGGCCCTTTTGAAGCCGTTTCTGCCCGTATTTTTACAATCTGAGGTAAGTATGGTTCCTAACCGTCAAAGACAGATTGTGTTGGGAGTTTATTTTGATGAATAGCATGAGATTTAGCTAGGGTATGTTAGAAAGGTTTCTAAATATTTATGTGGTTATTATAGGGCGTAATCAAGCGTTGGAATTAGTTTGTTGTGAGTGACTTTGGCCAAAGCCATTGAGGTAAGTGACCTTACTATTGGAGTTAACTTACTACGTGTTGTATGATGGTGCGTGCCCGGTGGTCCCTGCATGCACCATATTTTATGTGAAATGACTATATGATGTATGGATTATGTGACTGTTTAAGCTATAAAAAGTTATGGATTATGCTGACGGTCGACTCTTATGCTATGAAAAGATAGTTGATGGGCTAGTATTATAGATCATGAAAATGTTTATCAATGCCATGGATACATATAGTATTGTCGAGTCAAATGCTATTGGAACTGGATTGTATTTTCATTTGAGGTAGTATGCCCCCATTTAATTCTATTATGTACTTTCTTGCCCTCGGTTATTTATTTTGTTTTATCATTTAATTCTATTTACTAAATTTTTCTTTTTTTTCTCTCTCTATATTTACTATTAGTTTTTAATTCTTCCCTCAATCTTCCTTTTTTTTAATTTTTTCGATACATGTCATTATGGTGTTGGGATAGATACATTATCAAGAATTAATGTAATGGATGAGAGAATGTATTGCAACGAAAGTAAAAATAAATTGCATAACATAAATGATTAAATAATGAAATTAAACCAAATGGAAGTAGTAGATCACAAATTCTAGAATTTTGGTTCGGGCAGGGCTTGAACCCGCGACCTTCGGCTCATAAGACCAACGCTCTAACCAACTGAGCTACAAAAGCTTGGATAATTCCAAAACCACCCGTGAATAATCCTTCAACCACACAAATAAAATTGAGATGAGACTTTGCACAACAAAGCTTTAATCTCGGAGAGAAACGGACTTAAAGACTCGCGTCCTTAAGAAAACTTGTTAGATAGTGTTGTTAGGACCGCCCAATAACTCACGCACTCAATCTAAATCTAGATGAGTACAAAGAATAAAGAGAGAAACTGTAAGAAGGAACCTTGACCAGAGGTTTATATGGATGACTTTCAAGTATATAATACGCCAAAAGTATACATTCAAAGCACTTCTTAAGCAGATATTTATATATTTCAGTTTACTAAACATATATACATCTCTCATATTTACTATACATACTTGTTTACATGACCCTTTACTATATTCATTTAGAACCTATCACCTTATTAATGTATAACCATTGCGTAAGCTATAGATAAGCAACATACTCCATAGCCTAACAATTCTCCTATTTGGAGACTGATCCAGTTAATCTAGAATTTCATTCTCAAACGACTCTTATCCCGATCAATATCATCACTGCACTAGACCAACTAAAGCTTTGCACAACTTCATTTTTTCCAACATCAACACATTTTTTTCAACATGTCTGTTTAGTTTTTTGCACCGTCTATCTTCTCCAAACACATGTCACCCTCTTCCACTAACTTGCGAGTGAAATGATATCATACTCTAATGTGTTGTGTCTTTGAATGATAGGCCGAGGTTTTGCCAATTGTACAACACTCTGACTATCTAGATAAATAGTCTTCTTGTATTCTTTTGTCTAACTGTCTTAGATAGTCTTTCATCCATGCCATCTCCTTTCCAACTTCAGCTCTTGCATCTCTTGCCACGTATGCAACCTCAGTAGATGAAGCAATAACACAGTTTTTAAGCTTGGACATCCAACTCATTGTTGTTCTATCTATAGTGTGGATGTATTTAGATGTGCTCTTGCTAGAGTATATATTCCACTAAGATCAGCATCCACAAAATCTTATAGAACTACTTTTTCATTATCATAACAAAGTGAAGTACTAAATAAAATACCTCTCAGATATCTCTAAAGCCACATCACAACTTCTCAATATTATTTCGCTCGGTTTACCATGTAGTTTGGTATCAACATCCACAAAACCTTGCAGAACTATTTTTTCATTGACATAACAAAGTAAAGTTCTAAATGCATGCAACCATCAAGATTTTACTTATAATTCCAAAAATGATATAACCTTTTATTAAATGCAACATTTATTCGCGGAGGAAAATGCATGATTTCCGGTGAGAGAATTATTGCCTTAATGCGAAACGTTCTTAGACCCTTTTATATATGTACTCGAAACGATTTTCTCCTGAAGTTATTCCCTGCGTGATATTATATTTGAGAGAACAGAAAATAGAGATTTTTCGAGAAGGGAAGTCGAGTGGAAGTAGGGTGTATCGGCGTAGAGGTCACTGTGTGTTCGTCGGAATCGATAAAGGTTGCAGCGCGTTTGTCAGAATTGGAAGTAGGGTGTAACGTCGTCGAAAATCGCTGCATGTTCGTCGGAGACGGGGAGGAGGAAAGAAGTCGATTAGCATTTCGTTGTGCTTTGGGTTAGGAAGACGAACGTCTAGATAGAACTGGATAATCGCGATCATAGCCCTCACGCTTGGCCTCTAGTTTTAGCACACAGCCCAGACGTAGAACCCGAGCCGCGTTCTTTTTTGGCCCAATACTCAGCAGATACGGAATCAACAAACGCATGCCTAACTTCTTCGATTCAACTTCACACGCGTACACAGTTGTGGCTCAGCTCGACAACCTCGATTTCTTGACTTATTGACAACGGCTCGACGACACGGCTTGTCGACTCAGTATACTCGTAATATATCGATTCCTAGGTTTTTGGCCCTTCTGAAGTCGTTTCTGCCTTTTTTTTGTTTTCCTTCTAAGGTCAGTATGGCTCTTATTAGTAAAAAACAGATTACTGTTAGAGGTTTATCTTGATAATTAACATGAGGGCTAGCTTGGTTACGGTATGAAAAGTTTCTAAGTATATTATGTGATTCTTATAGAAAGTAGTCAGCGGTTGGAGTTAGCTTACTGTGAGTAACTTCGCCCAAGGACATCAAGCTAAGTGACTTTACTGTTGGATTTAGCCTGTTGTATGTTGTATGATGGTGCGCGCCCCGTGGCTTTTGCATGCACCATATTTTATGTGAAATGACCATGTTATGCCTTCACTATGTTTTCTGGTAGTGTTATGAAATGCTATGGATATTTTCATATTATTACATGCTATAAAGGTGTTGAACGTTGTTATGCATACATGTAGCATAATGGGGTTATGTATGGAATGTATAAAGAAATGGACACGTAATTCGTATTATGTAATACGCCATGTAATGCAAGTTATGGGATCTCATGCATATATGTATATTATTTACATCGAGATACTTCTCCTTTATGTCATGAAAGTAAGTGGCATCCAGTGAACGTGTAAAACGTTGTGCCCAACAAAGCTTGGCCCAGGGGTACGTATACGAGCCCGCCTGGTGGGCCCATGTGTGTGTACATGGGCTATGTGTGGAGAAGTACCAAACATACAACCCTGCCCAAAAAAGAAAAGAGCGTAAGGCCATGTATAGTTTTTTGAAAGATAAGTCTCACTTATATGTGGCATGTGTTTGTATATCTAACCTCAATAGTGGGTGACTTATTGAGTATTTCATAAAATAATCAAGTCACATGCTACCTACATTTTTCAGGTAAAAGCAAGGCACCAATGTACGGTTGACGATGGAGCTGATGATACCATGAAAGTTGATGAGATGGCATAGTTAGCACTTTATGTTTTTATTTGGGATTTGGGTTTATAAGTTATATTGCTGAATATTTATTTTATTTAAATTTTCTGGATTCAAGTATTGAATGTATTCTTTTTAGAGTTATGTTTAATTTGGATTTTTGAACCTTTATGTAAGACATTGGTATTGTTTCCAAAGTAATTGATGATTTATGCATTGTATGGGTGACGTCACTAATTAGGTTAAGAAAATTAGGGGCATTAAAAGGTACTTCTCAGATATCTCTCAAGTCATTTTACAGCTTCCCAATGTTATTTTTCTGGGTTTACCATGTATTTGCTACCAACTCCTACGTCATGTGTTATATCAAGTCTAGTGCAAACCATAGCATACATCAAACTCCTAACTACAAAAATGTATAGAACAGATGTCATGTACTCATGTTCTTCAACTGTCTTGGTAGAGTGCCCCTTTGACAATTTAAAATAATTTGCCAAAAGGGGTAGTTCTAAGTTTAACATCATTAATCTTGAATTTGGATCACATGTTTTCAATGTACTGCTCCTAGGATAGATTAAATGTGCCAACAGATCTATCTTGAGAAATCATATCCTATGAACCTCCTTCGTTGCACTCAAATATTTCATCTCAAATACTAAAGACATGCTTGCCTTCAACTAGTTTATCTCTATCATACTAGATCCTACAATTAGTATATCGTCCACATACAGGAGTAGAAACACATAAGAATCAGTGTATTTTTTAAAGTAACAGCACTGATCTTTTTCACTCATGTGGAAACCACTCTTGCACATTAAGGTGTCAAACTTTTTGTACCATTTTATCGGTGCTTGTTTCAGTTCATACAAGCTCCTATTGAGCTACACCATGTGTTCTTTGCCTGGAGATGCAAATCCTTTGGGTGCTGCATAAGATCTTCTCATCTAGACCTCCATGTAAAAAAAAAAAAAAAATTTGCATCCATTTGCCAAAGCGACTATACTCAGCAAAATTTGGATAGTAGTTAATTTCACAACAAAAGAAAAGATTTCAACACAAACAATGTCTTTTCTTTTTTAATATTCTTTAACTACTAATCAAGCCTTTAACCTCATTTTTTCATCTGGTTCAGCCTTGATTCTGAACACCAATTTGTTCAACAAAGCTATCTTTTCTGTAGCGAACTCAATCAACACCTATGTATTATTCTTTGCAAGTGAGCTCATCTCATCCTCCATCACTTGCTCCCACTTGGTGGAATCTTCTACCTGTAGGACCTCAAAAAAGGACTTTGGTTAGCAATAAATAGTGTGATAAAGAATCAACTCAAGAGAAAGCTCTACTACCAAATAATAAGGATTTAACCCAAGGAAAAGCTCGGATACCAAATCATAAGAAATCAGCCCAAGGGAAAGCTCTGATAACAAATGATAGGAAAATCACTATAAGAGAAGTAAAATTTTGATCACCTTGTTGGTCCAATTTCTCAACGCAAGAACACTTGTTTGATATTAGAATCACTCTATAAGTAAGATCAATCATGTCTAGCTTGAATGATTCTTAAAATGCAATCTAAACTGAGCCCTAATGATAAAGAATCACTCCAAGGGAAAATAAAATTCGGATTACCTTGTTGATCAAATATCTCAAGGTAAGAACACTTGTTTGAGATTCAAATCACTCCACGAGCAAGATTGATCATATCGAGCTTGAATGATTCTACATGCAACCTAAGCTACATAGAATGACAAAGAAACTTAGTTATTGGCTAAAGGATAGCACAAATTCCCCTTTAACTACATTTGGAAATGATAACATACATGACTTTATATATTTATACTTTATTACTATAATTAGGCGCTATGCATACTTTATGGTCATAATTACGCACTGTATAAATAAGCCTTAAAATACATTAAAGAAACATCACACCTCTACGTTTCAATAAATTATGATTCACCCATAATTTATAACAATGAAGCAAATTCTTCTTCAATGTGGCAGAACTTAAATATCTTTTGATAATTAAAAAAACATTTTCTTCACATCTTCATTGAAGTATGTTGTATGCTTGATAGGTTCATATCATACTGTAATGAAGCTAAATATTTATCTGATGTTCTGATAATTCTAGATGATCTTTTCAGCACTTGCTCAAGTGTCACTTGCTTCACGTCTAGTTCTTCAGTAACAGTTTTAGGACTTTTGTCTTTAACATATGTAACGACCCTAAATTTCTACTTACCCAGAGTCGTTACTAATGTCTCATGCTCTGCTAAAATGCGGAATATAACTCTTAAAAGCAAACTTCATCTCTGGTATCAATTTCGAAAACATTTAAAACATCTTGTATCTCTTGAAAACATAATCATGGTCTTATCTGTTTAATACGAAATACTAAAAAATTTAAATAAAATAAAAACAATACAAAATAATTTAAAACAATGTGATGCAAAACAACTTATCTTAACCTAAGACTAGGAATTTAAATATGAGTCTACTCTATGCACGTGCCACAGTCTCTACTCGTGATGTAGTCATCATTCGTATATGTGTGTTGGTCTTTACTTTAAAAATGACATGGTACACAGCCTGAGTGTAACGATTTAGATGTTTTCCATTTTTCATTATTTTGCTTAGATTTTATTTTTATTTCTATAAATGACAAGATATTATGTTGTAGCATTTATTCTGGCCAGAAAATATGCATGATTTCCGGCGAGACAGTTATTAACTTAATAGGAAATGTTATGAGACCTTTTATATTCCTATGCCCACCCTTTCGTTCCCTTAAGAATGACTTTTATCTCCAAACTTGCCTTCTATGTCCGAGTGTGTCTGAGAGAATGGGAGTCGAGAGTGTTCGAAAGGAAATCATGTGGTTTGGTTCGTCGGTCTTATTTGGTGAGTTGTCGAAACAAGTGACCTTGCTGTCCGGAGGGAGAATCGACGAAGGGGTAGGAATCGATTAGTGTTAGGGACACGAGTCGTCGGATCGCGTTGGGTCGTGTCACCTCGTCCCAGTCGGAAGAAGGTTGACTGTCGTAATCGAAGAAGCTGCGTTGCGTGACCGTCGAAGGTGTTGCGTGACCGTTGAAGGTGCTGCGTGTCACGGTCATGCTCGTCTAGGGCGTGTTGCCCATGGCTGCATGTCTATGGCAAGCCAAACCCTTGTCATGTCTTTTCATTCTAGTGTTTTTACTTTTGTAGTTCTAGGGCGTATGACGCCTAAAAAATATCATGTCTAGGCCTGCCAGACATGAAATGCCTCAAAATGTACTATAGAGGGATATGACTAGTTGTCAACTTCTCCCTACCCAAGGTTATATATGCTAAGCCGTTTTTATCTCTCTCTTGCTTGCTTATATAACGTCTCTTTCAAAAATCTCTCTTTCTAAAATCTCTCTCTACCCTCGTTTTCCAAAACCTTCTTTTAAAACCGAGGCTAGAGGCTTGATCATACGTCGCTTGGCCGTAGGCGACGCAAGTACAAATTGGCTTAACTCACTTGTCGTTGGAAAGTGAGTGCCGCACAATCGCTAGTCCGCTGCCTTTAAAAGTGCGATTGTGTCAAGTGGTATCAGAGCTTTGTTAGCTCCGTGACACAGTAAAGACCGAAACCATGTCGGCGACAAAGTCGACACCCAAAGCACAAGCCGACCGGCTTACGCTAATAGAGGAGGAAATGCTGTTCCTCAAAGAAGTCCCTGACACCCTCTGCTTCCTGGAAGCACGGGTGACCGAATTGAGTGAGAAAGTCGTAGGAATCGACGCAATGGGCAACCGCCTGGATGGGTTGCGAATCGTAGAATTGATGTTTCGAGTGACCTCGCTCGAAGAAAGAGTTGCTCCTACGAGCAGCCCAAAATCGTCTGGTAGTCCGGATAGCTCTATCGCGCACAAGGAGGGACATGGCGAAGAGTTCGACGTGCTGCAAAATACAATGATGAGCTTGTTTAATGGATTAGCTGATGAGTTCAGAACAACAATCGACGACATCCAAGAAAGGATGGCCTCCATGGGCACTCGAATTGAAGTGACCATGAAAGCCAAGGAGAACGTCACGGCTGGACAAACTAATACAGGGTCCAACAAACTAAGATTCCCAGATCCTAGAGCCTTTAAAGGGAATCGGGACGCCAAAGAGTTGGAAAACTTCATCTTTGATGTCGAACAGTACTTCAAAGCCACAACGGCTTGTACTGACGACAAGAAGGTGACCGTAGCCTCGATGTATCTCATAGACGACGCCAAACTGTGGTGGCGTACGAAGGTACAAGACATCGAGGATGGATTGTGCACCATTGACTCGTGGGAGGACCTTAAGAAAAAGTTGAGGGACCAGTTCCTCCCCGAAAACGCAGGACATTTAGCAATGAAAAAACTAGTAGCCCTGAAACACACTGGAGGCATACGAGACTATGTCAGACAGTTCTCAACCCTGATGCTAGATATCAGGGGCACATCAGAGAAGGACAAGGTGTTCTTCTTTATAAATGGGTTACAGCCGTGGGCCAAAACAAAGCTACATGAGAACAAGGTCCAAACCCTAGCTGTCGCAATGGCCTGTGCCGAGAGACTCCTAGACTATGGGAACGAAGCGGGATCCCAGAGAAGAATAACACCAGCCCCAAACACTGGGGGCAAGCCATACAAACCACCAAGTCATCGAAATGGAAGCCCCAACAGGCCGAACGGAGGTAACGACAGACCAAGCGGATGGACGGATAGACCTCCTCAGAACAACCAAGCGGGGACATCTCGAGGACCTTACCATCAAAGGAACCACCCGACGACGCCTTTACAATGCATGTTGTGTAAAGGCCCCCACAAAGTATCTTACTGTCCTCATCGGGCCTCTCTCACTGCGCTCCAAGTGTCCATTCAAGAGAGCAACGACGCAAGGGTTGAGACTATGCTTGACAAGAAGGAAGATCAAGACAATCCCCGAATGGGCACGCTTAAATTCTTGTCAGCCCTCCAACGGAAGGTCGAACCGAAGGAGATAGTAGAGAAAGGGCTCATGTTCGTAGATGCGACAATAAATTCCCAACCGAATAGGAGCACTCTAATAGATTCAGGAGCGACCCACAACTTCATCGCCGATCAAGAAGCCCGAAGATTAGGACTCACTATAGGAAAGGACCCGGGAAAAATGAAAGCTGTCAACTCTGAGGCCTTGCCTATTGTGAGAGTTTCCAAAAGAGTCCCCTTTATAATAGGGGATTGGACAGGAGAGCTAGATCTTGTCGTAGCTCGCATGGACGACTTTGACATGGTACTCGGGATGGAGTTCCTCCTAGAACACAAAGTTATCCCAATGCCGCTGGCAAAATGCTTAGTGATCACCGACCGCAACCCCACAGTAATACCTGCAAGCATCAAGCAACCAGGTAATCTTCGAATGATCTCGACCATACAATTGAAAAGGGGACTCGCACGAGAGGAACCTACATTTATGGCCATACCATTGATGGAAGTAACAACCACCGAAGAAACTGTCCCAAATGAAATCAATGAGGTATTAAACAACTATGCCGACATAATGCCAGAGAGCTTACCCCAAACATTACCACCTCGTCGAGGCATTGATCACGAAATCGAACTCATCCCCGGAGTTAAACCGCCAGCGAAGAACACATACCGGATGGCTCCGCCCGAGCTAGCCGAATTTAGGAAACAACTGGATGAGTTGCTGAAGGCGGGATTCATCCGCCCAGCAAAAGCACCCTACGGAGCCCCCGTACTATTCCAGAAGAAGAAGGATGGGACATTGCGTCTGTGCATTGACTATAGAGCCTTAAACAAGGTGACGGTACGCAACAAATATCCACTGCCGATAATATCCGACTTGTTCGACCAACTTCACGGGGCCAAGTACTTCACGAAGTTGGACTTACGATCAGGGTATTACCAAGTACGTATTGCCGAAGGGGACGAGCCCAAGACGACGTGTGTAACAAGATATGGGGCCTTCGAATTCCTAGTAATGCCCTTTGGCTTGACAAACGCTCTAGCTACTTTCTGCACGTTGATGAACCAAGTTTTCTACGAATACTTGGATCAGTTTGTCATAGTATACCTCAACGACATAGTGGTTTACAGCACAACCCTAGAGGAACACAAAGTGCACTTGAAGCTGGTGTTCGACAAGCTACGACAAAACCAACTGTATGTCAAGAAAGAGAAATGTGCATTCGCACAAACATGCACCAACTTCCTTGGACATGTCGTCAAATGTGGACAGATTAGTATGGATAGCGATAAGATAAAAGCTATCCAAGAATGGAAGGTTCCTACTTCCGTATCCGATTTGCGGTCCTTCTTAGTATTAGCCAACTACTATAGGCGGTTCGTCGAAGGGTTTTCACGACGAGCCGCCCCATTGACAGAGCTGTTGAAGAAAGACCACACTTGGTCGTGGTCAAATGATTGTCAAATGGCCTTTGAAGATCTGAAAACAACCATGATGAGGGGTCCTGTCCTCGGATTGGTAGATGTTACAAAGCCATTTGAAATAGAAACAGACGCTTCCGACTTTGCCCTAGGTGGGGTCCTTATTCAGGAAGGTCACCCCATCGCTTTCGAAAGTCGAAAGCTCAATGACGCCGAACGTAGATACACTGTCTCCAAAAACGAAATGCTGGCAGTAGTCCATTGCCTTCGAGTCTAGAGACAATATCTCTTGGGATCACAGTTCGTAGTGAAGACGGATAACAGCGCCATTTGCCACTTCTTTGATCAACCAAAATTGACGGCAAAACAAGTCCGGTGGCAGGAGTCGTTGGCCGAATTCGACTTCAAGTTCGAACACAAAGCAGGGAAGAGTAATCAAGCAGCCGACGCACTGAGTCGGAAGGGCGAACATGCGGCCCTGTGCATGTTAGCCCATATTCACTCAAGTAAGATCGATGGATCGATGCGCGACATCATCAAGGAACATTTACATAAAGACCCATCGGCCAAAGCCGTCGTCGAACTAGCTAAAGCTGGGAAAACACGACAGTTTTGGGTTGAGGGAGACCTTCTGATGACAAAAGGAAACAGATTGTATGTCCCAAGAACGGGAGAACTGAGGAAGAAGCTCATTCAGGAATGTCATGATACCTTATGGGCCGGACACCCTGGGTGGCAAAGAACATACGCTCTAATAAAAAAAGGGTACTTCTGGCCAAACATGCGAGACGACATCATGCAATACACCAAGACGTGCCTCATCTGTCAACAGGACAAAGTCGAGAAAGACAAAGTCTCAGGACTCTTGGAACCTCTACCTGTGCCGACAAGACCCTAGGAAAGTGTATCTCTGGACTTCATAACACACCTCCCAAAAGTCGGGGAATATGACGCTATCTTGGTTATCGTAGACCGATTCTCAAAATATGCGACGTTCATCCCCACTCCCAAATTATGCTCGGCCGAACTCACAGCTCAACTATTTTTCAAACACATTGTAAAGTTATGGGGTATTCCATCGAGCATCATCAGTGATCGGGATGGCAGATTCATTGGGACATTCTGGACCGAGTTATTCGCCTTCTTGGGAACAACCTTAAACATCTCCTCGAGTTACCACCCTCAAACCGATGGTCAGACAGAACGGTTCAATTGCTTGCTCGAAGAATACTTACGTCACTTCGTCGACGCTCGCCAGAAGAACTGGATACAACTGTTAGATGTCGCCCAATTTTGCTTCAATTGTCAAACCAGCTCGTCTACGGGAAAGAGTCCCTTTGAAATTGTAAGTGGACGACAACCGGCCTTACCCCATATTATCGATCATTCTTATGCAGGGAAAAACCCTCAAGCTCACCACTTCACAAGGGAATGGAAGCAGACAACAGATATAGCCCGGGCATATTTAGAGAAGGCTTCCAAGCATATGAAAAAGTGGGCAGACAAGAAGCGTCGCCCCCTTCAATTCCGAGCAGGAGATCAAGTTCTCATCAAGCTGAAACCAGAACAGATCAGATTTCGCAGCCGAAAGGACCAGAGACTAGTTCGAAAATATGAAGGCCCGGTTGAAGTCCTTAAAAAGATCGGGACTACCTCCTACCGAGTTTCACTCCCCACATGGATGAAAATCCACCCAGTAATTCATGTGAGCAACTTGAAGCCATACCACCCTGACCCAGACGACGACCAACGAAATGCAATCACAAGACCGAGCATCGATCTGAGGCAAAAAGAAACAAAAGAAGTAGAGGAGATCCTCGCCGACAGGGTTAGGAAGATATGATGACCTGTACGGACGATTCGTGAATTCCTTGTCAAATGGAAGAATCTCCCTACAGAGAAAACAAGCTGGGAACGCGCCGAAGACCTGAACTTCGCCGCCACCCACATCGCTAGGTTTGAAAGTAGTCGGTTGATGGGGTCGTCAACCAATTAAGTGGGAGAGGATGTCACGGTCATGCTCGTCCAGGGCGTGTTGCCCATGGCTGCATGCCTATGGCAAGCCAAACCCTTGTCATGTCTTTTCATTCTAGTGTTTTTACTTTTGTAGTTCTAGGGCGTATGACGCCTCAAAAATATCATGTCTAGGCCTGCCAGACATGAAATGCCTCAAAATGTACTATAGGGGGATATGACTAGTTGTCAACTTCTCCCTACCCAAGGTTATATATGCTAAGCCGTTGTTATCTCTCTCTTGCTTGCTTATATAACGTCTCTTTCAAAAATCTCTCTTTCTAAAATCTCTCTCTACCCTCGTTTTCCAAAACCTTATTTTAAAATCGAGGCTAGAGGCTTGATCATACGTCGCTTGGCCGTAGGCGACTCAAGTACAAATTGGCTTAGCTCACTTGTCGTTGGAAAGTGAGTGCAGCACAATCGCTAGTCCGTTGCCTTTAAAAGTGCGATTGTGTCACTGCGCAACCGTCAATGGAATCGGAAGTGGAGAAGGCAGGGTCATCGATTAAGGTTTTGTTGGTTGGCGGGTAAGGAAGACGACGGGTCAGCTTCAGATCGGGTTTCACATTCGGCCTCTAGCCCAATCCACAGACGAATGCAGGCTGCTTTCGTTTCAGCCCAACCCCGATCACGCAAACGCACGCCTATAGCGCGCTTTCCCGGCTTCACATGAGTTCTCACTGCTCGGCTTGCACGTGGACGAGGTCTACTTGATTCAATCGCTCCTCGGCTCATCGACGAAGATTCGGTAGTCGGCTCGGCTTAGCGGCTCAATACCCATAATATATCAATCTCTAGGTTTTTGTCCCTTTCAAAGTCGTTTCCGCCCTTATTTTTACAATCTGAGGTCAGTATGGATCCTAACCATCATAGAAAAATTGTGTTGAGAGTTTATTTTGATAAATTGCATGAGATTTAGCTAGGGTATATTATGAAAGTTCCAACTTTTATGTGGTTATTATAGGACGTAATTAAACCTTTGGAATTAGCTTGTTGTGAGTGACTTCGGCCAAGGCCATCGAGGTAAGTGACCTTACTGTTGGAGTTAGCTTACTACGTCTTGTATGATGGCGCGTGCCCTATGGCCCCTACATGCACCATATTTTATGTGATATGACTATATGATGTATGGATTATGTGATTGTTTATGCTATGAAAAGTAATGGATTATGTTGACTGTTTCCGCTATGAAAAGCTATGGATGATGTTGACTGTTGACTATCTATGCTATGAAAATATAGTTGATCTGCTATTATTATATGCCATAAAAATGTTGATCGATGTCATGGATACACGTAGTATATTGAGTCATGAAATGCTTATGGATTTGGAATGTATTTTCATGTTAGGTAATATGCCACGTAATGTAAGTTATGTGATATGCCATATAATGTAAGAAACGTATATGTGATGTTAGCAATGCTTATGTAATGCCATGTTAGGTATGTTAAGTGACCTCATGCATATATGTATCTCACTTGCATCGGGATACTTCTCTTTTATGTTACGAAAGAATGAAATACGATATTTATGTTCGTCATGATATCATGCGGGCCCTTTTCTGTTCTGTAGTGTCCGGCGACGTGTAATACGTTGTGCCTGACCAAGCCAAGCCTAGGGGGTATGTATACGATCCCGCCTGATGGGTCTATGTGCGCGTACATGGGTCGTGTGTGAAAGAGTACCATGCATCCAACCATACCCAGAATAGAAAAGCGCCCAAGGCCATGTAATGTTTACGAAAAGCTAGATCCTGCTCATATGTTGCGTGTGTTTGCATTTCTAACTCCAATAGTGGGATGACTTGCTGAGTATTTTATAAAATACTCAAGCCATATGCTACCTACATTTTTCAGGTAAATGCAAGGCACCAATGTACTGTTGACGGTGGAGCTGAGAATACCTCGGAAGTGGACGAGGGGCATTTTTAGTAGTTTATGTTTATTTGACTTATTTAAGTTAAAGCATTGAACATTGTTTTATTAAGAGTTTTCCAAATTCAAATACTGAAGGTTTTATTTTAAGATATGTTTGTTTGGATTTTTGGACCTTTATGTAAGACTTGTTGTATTTTCTAAGGTTATTTATGATGAGCTTCTGCTTAATAAGTTATGTATGCAAGGTGACGTCCCTAATTAGGTTAAGAAAATTAGGGGCGTTACAGTTGGTATCAGAGATCTAGGTTATAGATCTTGATGACTTGCTTACGATGTAGGCCTAACATACTTCCATGGTCCTATAGCAAACGCACCATCATCACAGGAACGCCTTTCTAAGAATTAAAGTTTCTTAGTTTAATGAAGCATGTAGTAGTGAATATGTATTTTGTAATGAATGATATGATGTACGTGTTATATGTTGGCATGATTTATGACATGTCATGTTGATATGAACCAAGAGACATCAATCATACAATATGCTTCAATGAAGATGTGAAGAAAATATTGTTGAAATTATCAAAAGATATTTCAATTCATGCCACATTGAAGAAGAATGAAGTTTTTTGGGTGGATTACAATTTAGAGTAATTTAGAGTTATTGTATTTCATTTATGTATTTTAAGAATTTTAATTTACTTTAGGTTACAATTACATAATGGTTAATTAAGGCCATTAAGCATGAATGTTACAACTCTTGGAATGCCTTAAGTAGTTTCATTTTGAGGCTATATAAATCCATGTATGTTGTATTTGTAAGAGACTTGGAAAATATATAGTAAAAGGAGCATTTGTGCTTAAGTTTATTTGCAATTCTATGTAGTTTAGGTTGCATGCAGAATGCTTCAAGCTCGACATGATCAATCTTGCTTGTTGAGTGATTCGAATCTCAAACAAGTGTTTGAGATATTTGATCAACAAGAATCATTCAAGCTAGACTTGATCGATCTTGCTTGTGGAGTGATTCGAATCTCAAACAATGTTCTTGCCTTGAGATATTCGATCAACAAGGTAATCCGAATCTTACTCCCCTTGTAGTGGTTCCTTATCTTATCACATGTACTATCGGATTGTTATGATAATGCTATAGTTGTATGTATGAGTGACTTGCATGACTACGAATGTTTATAGAATCTATTAGATAAGTATGTGACTTAGTAGTTGCATGCACTGTTTAGATGCCACCTAGAACTTGAGGAGGAGGTATTAGAGGACAACCCCCGCTTAGGGGTAGGGGAAGAGGTGGAAGGGGACATAGTTTGGGACATGAAGGTTCTGTAGATCAGCCTCTTCCGCCACCAGCAGCACTTCAGGCCGCACCAAACCCTACAACTGCCTTAGTAGATGCATTGCAAGCTGTGATACAAAATCTGACTGTAAACCAGCAAGCTAATGCTTCTACGTCAACCATGGAAGCTAAGTACCTGCGAGATTTCGAGAGGGGTGACCCTCGAACTTTTAAGGAGACATCTGACGATCCAACTGTGGCACAAATGTGGTTGAGATCCATTAAGACTGTATTTGGGTTGACCAACTTCCCTGAGGCCCATAGGGTGGAGTGTGTTACGTTTATGCTGCGTGAGGATGCAGAATAGTGGTGGCAAGCCACCCGTGACATTATTAGTACTGAGGGAGGTGCAGTCTCGTGGGCAGATTCAAGAGTGCCTTTACTGAAGAATATTATCCCGAGGATGTTCAGCTGCGAAAACAACAGGAGTTCACTCAATTGAGTTAGAGGGGGCGTAGTGTTACTACTTATGCCAGAGAATTTTCTAAGCTAAAGCGATATACCTCAGAGTTGGTGAACACGGACAACAGGACAACAAAACTTTTTGTGCTGGGGTTAGACACGAAGATTCGTAACACTGGTCAGGCGATTGCGCCTGCCACTTACGCTGCCGCCCTGAGAGCAGCTAAATCTATGGAAGGACCGGATAGTTGGCGTGAACCCCCTTCATCATCAGTGGGAAGAAAGCGTCGTCATGAACATGAAAACATATTAGATGACAAACCTAATTCTAATGAATGTGGGAAAAATGATTGAGGTGAATGTTTAGGCCACATTAAGGCCTGTTTTCGGTGTCGAAAGGAGGACCACATGGCCATTGTTTGCTCGAGAGGTGGCACAAAGGATTCTAGAAACCAGTAGAGGAAGCTACTCAATGGGAACAATAGGATGAGATGAGAAAAATATCTAAAGTTCTTTCAGGCTTAAGAGACTTTCAAGGACGAAATTCCTTTTTAGTAGGGGATAATGTAACGATTCAAATTTTTTCCATTTTACCTTATTTTGCTTATATTTTATTTTTATTTCTATAAATGGAAGGTTATTATGTTGTAGCATTGATTGTCGCCGAAAATATTTATAATTTTCGGCGAGACAGTTATTACCTTAATAGGAAACGTTATGAGACCTTTTATATTCCTATGTCCAACCTTCAGTTCCCTTAAGAACAATTTTTGTCTCCAAACTCACCTTCTGTGTCCGAGTGTGTCTGAGAGAACGGGAATCGAAAGTGTTCGAAAAGAAATCATGTGATTTGGTTTGCTGGTGTTTTTCGGTGAGTTGTCGGAACAAGTGACATTGCTGTCTGGAGGGAGAATTGATGCAGGGGTCGAAATTGATTAGGGTTAGGGAGATGAGACGTCAGATCACGTTCGGTCGTGTCGTCTCGTGCCCGTCGAAAGAAGGTTGACTGTCAGAATCGAAGAAGGCGTGTTGCGTGACCGTTGAAGGCGTTGCACGACTGTCGTCGGAATCAGAAACAGATAAGGCAGCATCGTCGATTATGGTTTCATTGGCTGGCTTGTAAGAAAAACGACGGGTCAGATTCGGGTCAGGTTTCACGTTCGACCTCTGACCCAACACATATACGAACGCGGGACGCGTTCATTTCGACTCAACACCGATCCCACAAACACACGTCTGTAGCGCGCTTTCTCAGCTTCGCATGCGTACTCATAGCTCGGCTCGCACGTGGAGGAGGTCGGCTCGAATCCATCGCTCCTCGGCTCATCGATGACGACTCGACAGTTGGCTCAGTTGTTGGCTCGGCGGCTCGAATTAGCAGCTCGGCACGCATAATATATCGATATCTAGGATTTTGGCCCTTTTGAAGCCGTTTCTGCCCGTATTTTTACAATCTGAGGTCAGTATGGTTCCTAACCGTCAAAGACAGATTGTGTTGGGAGTTTATTTTGATGAATAGCATGAGATTTAGCTAGGGTATGTTAGAAAGGTTTCTAAATTTTTATGTGGTTATTATAGGGCGTAATCAACCGTTGGAATTAGTTTGTTGTGAGTGACTCTGGCCAAAGCCATCGAGGTAAGTGACCTTACTACGTGTTGTATGATGGTGCGTGCCCGGTGGTCCCTGCATGCACCATATGATATATGGATTATGTGACTGTGGATTATGTTGACGGTCGACTCTTATGCTATGAAAAGATAGTTGATGGGCTAGTATTATAGGTCATGAAAATGTTTATCAATGCCATGGATACATATAGTATTGTCGAGTCAAATGCTTATGGAACTGGAATGTATTTTCATTTGAGGTAGTATGCCCCCATTTAATTCTATTATGTACTTTCTTGCTCTCGGTTATTTATTTTGTTTTATCATTTAATTCTATTTACTAAATTTTTCTTTTTTTTCTTTTTTTTCTCTCTCTATATTTACTATTAGTTTGTAATGGATGAGAGAATGTAATAGATACATTATCAAGAAACCAAATGGAAGTAGTAGATCTCAAATTCTAGAATTTTGGTTCGGGCAGGGCTTGAACCCGCGACCTTCGGCTCATAAGACCAACGCTCTAACCAACTGAGCTACAGAACCTTGGATAATTCCAAAACCACCCGTGAATAATCCTTCAACCACACAAATAAAATTGAGATGAGACTTTGCACAACAAAGCTTTAATCTCGGAGAGAAACGGACTTAAAGACTCGCGTCCTTAAGAAAACTTGTTAGATAGTGTTGTTAGGACCGCCCAATAACTCACGCACTCAATCTAAATCTAGATGAGTACAAAGAATAAAGAGAGAAACTGTAAGAAGGAACCTTGACCAGAGGTTTATATGGATGACTTTCAAGTATATAATACGCCAAAAGTATACATTCAAAGCACTTCTTAAGCAGATATTTATATATTTCAGTTTACTAAACATATATACATCTCTCATATTTACTATACATACTTGTTTACATGACCCTTTACTATATTCATTTAGAACCTATCACCTTATTAATGTATAACCATTGCGTAAGCTATAGATAAGCAACATACTCCATAGCCTAACAATTCTCCTATTTGGAGACTGATCCAGTTAATCTAGAATTTCATTCTCAAACGATTCTTATCCCGATCAATATCATCACTGCACTAGACCAACTAAAGCTTTGCACAACTTCATTTTTTCCAACATCAACACATTTTTTTCAACATGTCTGTTGAGTTTTTTGCACCGTCTATCTTCTCCAAACACATGTCACCCTCTTCCACTAACTTGCGAGTGAAATGATATCATACTCTAATGTGTTGTGTCTTTGAATGATATGCCGAGGTTTTGCCAATTGTACAACACTCTGACTATCTAGATAAATAATCTTCTTGTATTCTTTTTGTCTAACTGTCTTAGATAGTCTTTCATCCATGTCATCTCCTTTCCAACTTCAGCTCTTGCATCTCTTGCCACGTATGCAACCTCAGTAGATGAAGCAATAACACAGTTTTTAAGCTTGGACATCCAACTCATTGTTGTTCTATCTATAGTGTGGATATATTTAGATGTGCTCTTGCTAGAGTATATATTCCACTAAGATCAGCATCCACAAAATCTTATAGAACTACTTTTTCATTATCATAACAAAGTGAAGTACTAAATAAAATACCTCTCAGATATCTCTAAAGCCACATCACAACTTCTCAATGTTATTTCGCTCGGTTTACCATGTAGTTTGGTATCAACATCCACAAAACCTTGCAAAACTATTTTTTCATTGACATAACAAAGTAAAGTTCTAAATGCATGCAACCATCAAGATTTTACTTTTAATTCCAAAAATGATATAATCTTATATTAAATGCAACATTTATTCCCGCAGGAAAATGCATGATTTCCAGCGAGAGAATTATTGCCTTAATGCGAAACGTTCTTAGACCCTTTTATATATGTACTCGAAACGATTTTCTCCTGAAGTTATTCCCTGCGTGCTATTATATTTGAGAGAACAGAAAATAGAGATTTTTCGAGAAGGGAAGTCGAGTGGAAGTAGGGTGTATCGGCGTAGAGGTCACTGAGAAAATAGAGATTTTTCGAGAAGGGAAGTCGAGTGGAAGTAGGGTGTATCGGCGTAGAGGTCACTGTGTGTTCGTGGGAATCGATAAAGGTTGCAGCGCATTTGTCAGAATTGGAAGTAGGGTGTAACGTCGTCGAAAATCGCTGCATGTTCGTTGGAGACGGGGAGGAGGAAAGAAGTCGATTAGCATTTCGTTGTGCTTTGGGTTAGGAAGACGAACGTCTAGATAGAACTGGATAATCGCGATCATAGCCCTCACGCTTGGCCTCTAGTTTTAGCACACAGCCCAGACGTAGAACCCGAGCCGCGTTCTTTTTTGGCCCAATACTCAGCAGATACGGAATCAGCAAACGCATGCCTAACTTCTTCGATTCAACTTCACACGCGTACACAGTTGTGGCTCGGCTCGACAACCTCGATTTCTTGACTTATTGACAACAGCTCGACGACGCGGCTTGTCGACTGAGTATACTCGTAATATATCGATTCCTAGGTTTTTGGCCCTTCTGAAGTCGTTTCTGCCTTTTTTTTGTTTTCCTTCTAAGGTCAGTATGGCTCTTATTAGTAAAAAACAGATTACTGTTAGAGGTTTATCTTGATAATTAACATGAGGGCTAGCTTGGTTACGGTATGAAAAGTTTCTAAGTATATTATGTGATTCTTATAGAAAGTAGTCAGCGGTTGGAGTTAGCTTACTGTGAGTAACTTCGGCCAAGGACATCAAGCTAAGTGACTTTACTGTTGGATTTAGCCTGTTGTATGTTGTATGATGGTGCGCGCCCCGTGGCTTTTGCATGCACCATATTTTATGTGAAATGACCATGTTATGCCTTCACTATGTTTTCTGGTAGTGTTATGAAATGCTATGGATGTTTTCATATTATTACATGCTATAAAGGTGTTGAACGTTGTTATGCATACATGTAGCATAATGGGGTTATGTATGGAATGTATAAAGAAATGGACACGTAATTCGTATTATGTAATATGCCATGTAATGCAAGTTATGGGATCTCATGCATATATGTATATTATTTACATCGAGATACTTCTCCTTTATGTCATGAAAGTAAGTGGCATCCAGTGAACGTGTAAAACGTTGTGCCCAACAAAGCTTGGCCCAGGGGTACGTATACGAGCCCGCCTGGTGGGCCCATGTGTGTGTACATGGGCTATGTGTGGAGAAGTACCAAACATACAACCCTGCCCAAAAAAGAAAAGAGCGTAAGGCCATGTATAGTTTTTTGAAAGATAAGTCTGACTTATATGTGGCATGTGTTTGTATATCTAACCTCAATAGTGGGTGACTTATTGAGTATTTCATAAAATAATCAAGTCACATGCTACCTACATTTTTCAGGTAAAGGCAAGGCACCAATGTACGGTTGACGGTGGAGCTGATGATACCATGAAAGTTGATGAGATGACATAGTTAGCACTTTATGTTTTTATTTGGGATTTGGGTTTATAAGTTATATTGCTGAATATTTATTTTATTTAAATTTTCTGGATTCAAGTATTGAACGTATTCTTTTTAGAGTTATGTTTAATTTGGATTTTTGAACCTTTATGTAAGACATTGGTATTGTTTCCAAAGTAATTGATGATTTATGCATTGTATGGGTGACGTCACTAATTAGGTTAAGAAAATTAGGGGCATTAAAAGGTACTTCTCAGATATCTCTCAAGTCATTTTACAGCTTCCCAATGTTATTTTTCTAGGTTTACCATGTATTTGCTACCAACTCCTACGTCATGTGTTATATCAAGTCTAGTGCAAACCATAGCATACATCAAACTCCTAACTACAAAAATGTATAGAACAGATGTCATGTACTCATGTTCTTCAACTGTCTTGGTAGAGTGCTCCTTTGACAATTTAACATAATTTGCCAAAAGGGGTAGTCCTAAGTTTAACATCATTAATCTTGAATTTGGATCACATGTTCTCAATGTACTGCTCCTAGGATAGATTAAATGTGCCAACAGATCTATCTTGAGAAATCATATCCTATGAACCTCCTTCGTTGCACTCAAATATTTCATCTCAAATACTAAAGACATGCTTGCCTTCAACTAGTTTATCTCTATCATACTAGATCCTACAATTAGTATATCGTCCACATACAGGAGTAGAAACACATAAGAATCAGTGTATTTTTTAAAGTAACAGCACTGATCTTTTTCACTCATGTGGAAACCACTCTTGCACATTAAGGTGTCAAACTTTTTGTACCATTTTATCGGTGCTTATTTCAGTTCATACAAGCTCCTATTGAGCTACACCATGTGTTCTTTGCCTGGAGATGCAAATCCTTTGGGTGCTGCATAAGATCTTCTCATCTAGACCTCCATGTAAAAAAAAAAAAAAAAATTGCATCCATTTGCCAAAGCGACTATACTCAGCAAAATTTGGATAGTAGTTAATTTCACAACAAAAGAAAAGATTTCAACACAAACAATGTCTTTTTTTTTTTAATATTCTTTAACTACTAATCAAGCCTTTAACCTCATTTTTTCATCTGGTTCAGCCTTGATTCTGAACACCAATTTGTTCAACAAAGCTATCTTTTCTGTAGCGAACTCAATCAACACCTATGTATTATTCTTTGCAAGTGAGCTCATCTCATCCTCCATCACTTGCTCCCACTTGGTGGAATCTTCTACGTGTAGGACCTCAAAAAAGGACTTTGGTTAGCAATAAATAGTGTGATAAAGAATCAACTCAAGAGAAAGCTCTACTACCAAATAATAAGGATTTAACCCAAGGAAAAGCTCGGATACCAAATCATAAGAAATCAGCCCAAGGGAAAGCTCTGATAACAAATGATAGGAAAATCACTATAAGAGAAGTAAAATTTTGACCACCTTGTTGGTCCAATTTCTCAACGCAAGAACACTTGTTTGATATTAGAATCACTCCACGAGCAAGATTGATCATATCGAGCTTGAATGATTCTACATGCAACCTAAGCTACATAGAATGACAAAGAAACTTAGTTATTGGCTAAAGGATAGCACAAATTCCCCTTTAACTACATTTGGAAATGATAACATACATGACTTTATATAGGCATAAAATAAAACGGTTGTTCTTACATGAGTCATCTCAACAGTTTATAACATTTATACTTTATTACTATAATTAGGCACAATGCATACTTTATGGTCATAATTAGGCACTATATAAATAAGCCTTAAAATACATTAAAGAAAAGTCACACCTCTAAATTACAATAAATTATGATTCACCCATAATTTATAACAATGAAGCAAATTCTTCTTCAATGTGGCAGAACTTAAATATCTTTTGATAATTAAAAAAACATTTTCTGCACATCTTCATTGAAGTATATTGTATGTTTGATAGGTTCATATCATACTGTAATGAAGATAAATATTTATCTAATGTTCTGATAGTTCCAGATGATCTTTTCAGCACTTGCTCAGGTATCACTTGCTTCGCGTGTAGTTCTTCAGTAACAGTTTTAGGACTTTTGTCTCTAACATATGTAACGACCCTAAATTTCTACTTACCCAGAGTCGTTACTAATGTCTCATGCTCTGCTAAAATGCGGAATATATAACTCTTAAAAGCAAACTTCATCTCTAGTATCAATTTTAAAAACATTTAAAACATCTTGTATCTATTGAAAACATAATCATGGTCTTACCTGTTTAATACGAAATACTAAAAAATTTAAATAAAATAAAAACAATACAAAATAATTTAAAACAATGTGATGCAGAACAACCTATCCTAACCTAAGACTAGGAATTTAAATATGAGTCTACCCTATGCACGTGCCACAATCTCTACTCGTGATGTCATCATCATTCGTATATGGGTGTTGGTCTTTACTTTAAAAATGACATGGTACATAGCCTTGAGTGTAACGATTTAGATTTTTTCCATTTTTCATTATTTTGCTTAGATTATATTTTTATTTCTATAAATGACAAGATATTATGCTGTAGCATTTATTCTTGCTAGAAAATATGCATGATTTCCGGCAAGACAGTTATTACCTTAATAGGAAATGTTATGAGACCTTTTATATTCCTATGCCCAACCTTTCGTCCCCTTCAGAATGACTTTTATCTCCAAACTCACCTTCTATGTCCGAGTGTGTCTGAGAGAATGGGAGTCGAGAGGGTTCGAAAGGAAATCGTGTGGTTTGGTTTGTAGGTGTTATTTGGTGAGTTGTCGGAACAAGTGACCTTGCTATCTGGAGGTAGAATCGATGCAAGGGTAGGAATCGATTAGGGTTAGGGAGACGAGACGTCGAATCGTGTTAAGTCGTGTCACCTCGTCCCCGTTGGAAGAAGGTTGACTGTCGTAATCGAAGAAGCAGCGTTGCGTGACCATCGAAGGTGCTGCGTGACCGTTGAAGGTGCTGCGCGACCGTCATCAGAATCGGAAGTGGAGAAGACAGGGTCATCGATTAAGATTTTGTTGGTTGGTGGGTAAGGAAGACGACGGGTCAGCTTTAGATCAGGTTTCACATTCGGCCTATAGCCCAGTCCACAAACGAATGCAGGCCGCTTTCGTTTTGGCCCAATCCCGATCCCGCAGACGCACGCCTGTAGCGCGCTTTCCCGGCTTCACATGAATTCTTACTGCTCGACTTGCACGTGGACGAGGTCTGCTTGATTCAATTGCTCCTCGGCTCATCGACGAAGACTCGGTAGTCGGTTCGGTTGTCGTCTCGGCTTAGCGGCTCAATACCCATAATATATCAATCTCTAGGTTTTTGTCCCTTTCAAAGTCGTTTCCGCCCTTATTTTTACAATGTGAGGTCAGTATGGATCCTAACCATCATAGACAAATTCTGTTGGGAGTTTATTTTGATAAATTGCATGAGATTTAGCTAGGGTATATTATGAAAGTTCCTAAATTTTTATGTGGTTATTATAGGACGTAATTAAACCTTTGGAATTAGCTTGTTGTGAGTGACTTCGGCCAAGGCCATCGAGGTAAGTGACCTTACTATTGGAGTTAGCTTACTACGTCTTGTATGATGGCGCGTGCCCTATGGCCCCTACATGCACCATATTTTATGTGATATGACTATATGTGTATGGATTATGTGACTGTTTACGCTATGAAAAGTAATGGATTATGTTGACTGTTGACTGTTTCCGCTATGAAAAGCTATGGATGATGTTGACTGTTGATTATCTATGCTATGAAAAGATAGTTGATCTGCTATTATTATATGCCATAAAAATGTTGATCGATGCCATGGATACACGTAGTATTATCGAGTCATGAAATACTTATGGATTTGGAATGTATTTTCATGTTAGGTAACATGCCACGTAATGTAAGTTATGTGATATTCCAGGTAATGTAAGAAACGTATATGTGATGTTAGCAATGCTTATGTAATGCCATGTTAGGTATGTTAAGGGACCTCATGCATATATGTATGTCACTTGCATCGGGATACTTCTCCTTTATGTTATGAAATAATGAAATACGATATTTATGTTCATCATGATATCATGCGGGCCCTTTTTTGTTCTGTAGTGTCCGACGACGTGTAATGCGTTGTGCCCGACCAAGCCAAGCCTAGGGGGTACGTATACGATCCCGCCTGATGGGTCTATGTGCGCGTACATGGGTCGTGTGTGAAGGAGTACCATGCATCCAACCCTACCCAGAATAGAAAAGCGCCCAAGGCCATGTAATGTTTACGAAAAGTTAGATCCTGCTCATATGTTGCATGTGTTCGCATTTCTAACCCCAATAGTGGGATGACTTGCTGAGTATTTTATAAAATACTCAAGCTATATGCTACCTACATTTTTTCAGGTAAATGCAAGGCACCAATGTACTGTTGACGGTGGAGCTGAGAATACCATGGAAGTGGACGAGGGGCATTTTTAGTAGTTTATGTTTATTTGACTTATTTAAGTTAAAGCATTGAATATTGTTTTATTAAGAGTTTTCCAAATTCAATTACTGAAGGTTTTATTTTCGGAGATATGTTTGTTTGGATTTTTGGACCTTTATGTAAGACTTGTTGTATTTTCTAAGGTTATTTATGATGAGCTTCTGCTTAATAAGTTATGTATGCAAGGTGACGTCCCTAATTAGGTTAAGAAAATTAGGGGCGTTACAGTTGGTATCAGAGATCTAGGTTATAGATCTTGATGACTGGCTTACGATGTAGGCCTAACATACTTCCATGGTCCTCCAGCAAACGCACCATCATCGTCAGGTACGCCTTTCTAAGAATTAAAGTTTCTTAGTTTAATGAAGCATGTTGTAGTGAATATGTATTTTGTAATGAAAGATATGATGTACGTGTTGTATGTTGGCATGATTTATGACATGTCATGTTGATATGAACCAAGAGACATCAATCATACAATATGCTTCAATGAAGATGTGAAGAAAATATTGTTGAAATTATCAAAATATATTTCAATTCATGCACATTGAAGAAGAATGAAGTTTCATGTTTATAATTTTGGGTGGATTACAATTTAGAGTAATTTAGAGTTATTGTATTTCATTAATATATTTTAAGACTTTTAATTTACTTTAGGTTAAAATTACATAAGGGTTAATTAAGGTCATTAAGCATGAATGTTACAACTCTTGGAATGCCTTTAGTAGTTTCATTTTGAGGCTATATAAATCCATGTATGTTGTATTTGTAAGAGACTTGGAAAATATATAGTAAAAGGAGAATTTGTGCTTTTTTTAGCCAATGGCTAAGTTTATTTGCAATTCTATGTAGTTTAGGTTGCATGTAGAATCATTCAAGCTCGACATGATCAATCTTGCTTGTGGAGTGATTCGAATCTCAAACAAGTGTTTGAGATATTTGATCAACGAGAATCATTCAAGCTAGACATGATCGATCTTGCTTGTGGAGTGATTCGAATCTCAAACAATGTTCTTGCCTTGAGATATTCGATCAACAAGGTAATCCGAATCTTACACCCCTTGTAGTGGTTCCTTATCTTATCATTTGGTATCAGAGCTTAAGGCTCAAGATCGGATATATGTTTCCTTTGCATTTCTTTTCAATTTGTTTTTATCTTTTTAGTTTTTAATCGACCCAAAATAAAGAAAATCAAATCTGGGCTCTACTAGAAAATTTGAGAGGTGAGGATGAGAGATTCATTTGTGTAAATGAGTGCAAACAGAGTGGCCTAAAATTCCTTGAGTGTATACACGTGAGAGAGTGTTATGAGGTCCTTTGTATTTCCATAACTTATTTTTTGCAGCAAAGTTTCACAAATAGATTCGAGGACGAATCCTCTTGAAGAAGTGGAGAATGATATGAACCAAAAGACATCAATCATACAATATACTTCAATGAAGATGTGAAGAAAAGGTTGTCAAAATTATCAAAAGATGTTTCAATTCATGCCACATTGAAGAAGAATGAAGTTTGATTGTTATAAATTTTGGGTGGGTTACAATTTAGAGTTATTGTATTTCATTTATGTATTTTAAGACTTTATTTACTATAGGTTACAATTACATAATGGTTAATTATGGCCATTAAGTATGAATGTTACAACTCTTGGAATGACTTTAGTAGTTTCATTTTGAGGCTATATAAAGCCATGTATGTTGTATGTGTAAGAGACTTGAAAAATATAGTAAAAGAAGCATTTGTGCTCTTCTTTAGCCAATGGCTAAGTTTATTTGCAATTCTATGTAGTTTAGGTTGCATGTAGAATCATTCAAGCTCGACATGATCAATCTTGCTTGTGGAGTGATTCGAATCTCAAACAAGTGTTTGAGATATTTGATCAACGAGAATCATTCAAGCTAGACATGATCGATCTTGCTTGTGGAGTGATTCGAATCTCAAACAATGTTCTTGCCTTGAGATATTCGATCAACAAGGTAATCCGAATCTTACTCCCCTTGAAGTGGTTCCATATCTTATCATTTGGTATCAGAGCTTAAGGCTCAAGATCGGATATATGTTTCCTTTGCATTTCTTTTCAATTTGTTTTTATCTTTTTAGTTTTTAATCGACCCAAAATAAAAAAAATCAAATCTGGGCTCTACTAGAAAATTTGAGAGGTGAGGATGAGAGATTCATTTGTGTAAATGAGTGCAAACAGAGTGGCCTAAAATTCCTTGAGTGTATACACGTGAGAGAGTGTTATGAGGTCCTTTGTATTTCCATAACTTATTTTTTGCAGCAAAGTTTCACAAATAGATTCGAGGACGAATCCTCTTGAAGAAGTGGAGAATGATATGAACCAAAAGACATCAATCATACAATATACTTCAATGAAGATGTGAAGAAAAGGTTGTCAAAATTATCAAAAGATGTTTCAATTCATGCCACATTGAAGAAGAATGAAGTTTGATTGTTATAAATTTTGGGTGGGTTACAATTTAGAGTTATTGTATTTCATTTATGTATTTTAAGACTTTATTTACTATAGGTTACAATTACATAATGGTTAATTATGGCCATTAAGTATGAATGTTACAACTCTTGGAATGTCCTTAGTAGTTTCATTTTGAGGCTATATAAAGCCATGTATGTTGTATTTGTAAGAGACTTGAAAAATATAGTAAAAGAAGCATTTGTGCTTTTTTTAGCCAATGGCTAAGTTTATTTGCAATTCTATGTAGTTTAGGTTGCATGTAGAATCATTCAAGCTCGACATGATCAATCTTGCTTGTGGAGTGATTCGAATCTCAAACAAGTGTTTGAGATATTTGATCAACGAGAATCATTCAAGCTAGACATGATCGATCTTGCTTGTGGAGTGATTCGAATCTCAAACAATGTTCTTGCCTTGAGATATTCGATCAACAAGGTAATCCGAATCTTACACCCCTTGTAGTGGTTCCTTGTCTTATCACATGTACTATCGAATTGTTATGATAATGCTATAGTTGTATGTATGAGTGACTTGCATGACTACGAATGTTTATAGAATCTATTAAATAAGTATGTGACTTAGTAGTTGCGTGCACTATTTAGATGCCTCCTAGAACTTGAGGAGGAGGTATTAGAGGACATCCCCCGCTTAGGGGTAGGGGAAGAGGTGGAAGGGGACGTAGTTTGGGACATGAAGGTTCTGTAGATCAGCCTCTTCCGCCACCAGCAGCACTTCAGGCCGCACCAAACCCTACAACTGCCCTAGTAGATGCATTGCAAGCTGTGATACAAAATCTGACTGTAAACCAGCAAGCTAATGCTTCTACGTCAACCATGGAAGCTAAGTACCTGCGAGATTTCGAGAGGGGTGACCCTCGAACTTTTAAGGAGACATCTGACGATCCAACTGTGGCACAAATGTGGTTGAGATCCATTAAGACTGTATTTGGGTTGACCAACTTCCCTGAGGCCCATAGGGTGGAGTGTGTTACGTTTATGCTGCGTGAGGATGCGAAATAGTGGTGGCAAGCCACCCGTGACATTATTAGTCCTGAGGGAGGTGCAGTCTCGTGGGCAGATTCAAGAGTGCCTTTACTGAAGAATATTATCTCGAGGATGTTCAGCTGCGAAAACAACAGGAGTTCACTCAATTGAGTTAGAGGGGGCGTAGTGTTACTACTTACGCCAGAGAATTTTCTAAGCTAAAGCGATATACCTCAGAGTTGGTGAACACGGACTACAGGACAGCAAAACTTTTTGTGCTGGGGTTAGACACGAAGATTCGTAACACTGGTCAGGCGATTGCGCCTGCCACTTACGCTGCCGCCCTGAGAGCAGCTAAATCTATGGAAGGACCGGATAGTTGGCGTGAACCCCCTTCATCATCAGTGGGAAGAAAGCGTCGTCATGAACATGAAAACAGATTAGATGACAAACCTAATTCTAATGAATGTGGGAAAAATCATTGAGGTGAATGTTTAGGCCACATTAAGGCCTGTTTTCCGTGTCGAAAGGAGGACCACATGGCCATGGTTTGCTCGAGAGGTGGCACAAAGGATTCTAGAAACCAGTAGAGGAAGCTACTCAATGGGAACAATAGGATGAGATGAGAAAAATATCTAAAGTTCTTTCGGGCTTAAGAGACTTTCAAGGACGAAATTCCTTTTTAGTAGGGGATAATGTAACGATTCAAATTTTTTCCATTTTACCTTATTTTTCTTATATTTTATTTTTATTTCTATAAATGGAAGGTTATTATGTTGTAGCATTGATTGTCGCCGAAAATATTTATAATTTTTGGCGAGACAGTTATTACCTTAATAGGAAACGTTATGAGACCTTTTATATTCCTATGTCCAACCTTTAGTTCCCTTAAGAATAATTTTTGTCTCCAAACTCACCTTCTGTGTCCGAGTGTGTCTGAGAGAACGGGAATCGAAAGTGTTCGAAAAGAAATCGTGTGATTTGGTTCCCTGGTGTTTTTCGGTGAGTTGTCGGAACAAGTGACATTGCTGTCTGGAGGGAGAATCGACGCAGGGGTCAAAATTGATTAGGGTTAGGGAGATGAGACGTCAGATCACGTTCGGTCGTGTCGTCTCGTGCCCGTCGAAAGAAGGTTGACTGTCAGAATCGAAGAAGGTGTGTTGCGTGACCGTTGAAGGCGTTGCACGACTGTCGTCGGAATCAGAAACAGATAAGGCAGCATCGTCGATTATGGTTTCATTGGCTGGCTTGTAAGAAAAACGACGGGTCAGATTCGGGTCAGGTTTCACGTTCGACCTCTGACCCAACACATATACGAACGCGGGACGCGTTCGTTTCGACTCAACACCGATCCCACAAACACACGTCTGTAGCGCGCTTTCTCAGCTTCGCATGCGTACTCATAGCTCGGCTCGCACGTGGAGGAGGTCGGCTCGAATCCATCGCTCCTCGGCTCATCGATGACGACTCGACAGTTGGCTCAGTTGTTGGCTCGGCGGCTCGACTTAGCAGCTCGGCACCCATAATATATCGATATCTAGGATTTTGGCCCTTTTGAAGTCGTTTTTGCCCGTATTTTTACAATCTGAGGTCAGTATGGTTCCTAACCGTCAAAGACAGATTGTGTTGGGAGTTTATTTTGATGAATAGCATGAGATTTAGCTAGGGTATGTTAGAAAGGTTTCTAAATTTTTATGTGGTTATTATAGGGCGTAATCAACCGTTGGAATTAGTTTGTTGTGAGTGACTCTGGCCAAAGCCATCGAGGTAAGTGACCTTACTATTGGAGTTAACTTACTACGTGTTGTATGATGGTGCGTGCCCGGTGGTCCCTGCATGCACCATATTTTATGTGAAATGACTATATGATGTATGGATTATGTGACTGTGGATTATGTTGACCGTCGACTCTTATGCTATGAAAAGATAGTTGATGGGCTAGTATTATAGGTCATGAAAATGTTTATCAATGCCATGGATACATATAGTATTGTCGAGTCAAATGCTTATGGAACTGGAATGTATTTTCATTTGAGGTAGTATGCCCCCATTTAATTCTATTATGTACTTTCTTGCCCTCGGTTATTTATTTTGTTTTATCATTTAATTCTATTTACTAAATTTTTCTTTTTTTTCTCTCTCTATATTTACTATTAGTTTTTAATTCTTCCCTCAATCTTCCTTTTTTTTAATTTTTTCGGTACATGTCATTATGGTGTTGGGATAGATACATTATCAAGAATTAATGTAATGGATGAGAGAATGTATTGCAACGAAAGTAAAAATAAATTGCATAACATAAATGATTAAATAATGAAATTAAACCAAATGGAAGTAGTAGATCTCAAATTCTAGAATTTTGGTTCGGGCGGGGCTTGAACCCGCGACCTTCGGCTCATAAGACCAACGCTCTAACCAACTGAGCTACAGAACCTTGGATAATTCCAAAACCACCCGTGAATAATCCTTCAACCACACAAATAAAATTGAGATGAGACTTTGCACAACAAAGCTTTAATCTCGGAGAGAAACGGACTTAAAGACTCGCGTCCTTAAGAAAACTTGTTAGATAGTGTTGTTAGGACCGCCCAATAACTCACGCACTCAATCTAAATCTAGATGAGTACAAAGAATAAAGAGAGAAACTGTAAGAAGGAACCTTGACCAGAGGTTTATATGGATGACTTTCAAGTATATAATATGCCAAAAGTATACATTCAAAGCACTTCTTAAGCAGATATTTATATATTTCAGTTTACTAAACATATATACATCTCTCATATTTACTATACATACTTGTTTACATGACCCTTTACTATATTCATTTAGAACCTATCACCTTATTAATGTATAACCATTGCGTAAGCTATAGATAAGCAACATACTCCATAGCCTAACAATTCTCCTATTTGGAGACTGATCCAGTTAATCTAGAATTTCATTCTCAAACGACTCTTATCCCGATCAATATCATCACTGCACTAGACCAACTAAAGCTTTGCACAACTTCATTTTTTCCAACATCAACACATTTTTTTCAACATGTCTGTTTAGTTTTTTGCACCGTCTATCTTCTCCAAACACATGTCACCCTCTTCCACTAACTTGCGAGTGAAATGATATCATACTCTAATGTGTTGTGTCTTTGAATGATAGGCCGAGGTTTTGCCAATTGTACAACACTCTGACTATCTAGATAAATAGTCTTCTTGTATTCTTTTGTCTAACTGTCTTAGATAGTCTTTCATCCATGCCATCTCCTTTCCAACTTCAGCTCTTGCATCTCTTGCCACGTATGCAACCTCAGTAGATGAAGCAATAACACAGTTTTTAAGCTTGGACATCCAACTCATTGTTGTTCTATCTATAGTGTGGATATATTTAGATGTGCTCTTGCTAGAGTATATATTCCACTAAGATCAGCATCCACAAAATCTTATAGAACTACTTTTTCATTATCATAACAAAGTGAAGTACTAAATAAAATACCTCTCAGATATCTCTAAAGCCACATCACAACTTCTCAATGTTATTTCGCTCGGTTTACCATGTAGTTTGGTATCAACATCCACAAAACCTTGCAGAACTATTTTTTCATTGACATAACAAAGTAAAGTTCTAAATGCATGCAACCATCAAGATTTTACTTTTAATTCCAAAAATGATATAATCTTATATTAAATGCAACATTTATTCCCGCAGGAAAATGCATGATTTCCAGCGAGAGAATTATTGCCTTAATGCGAAACGTTCTTAGACCCTTTTATATATGTACTCGAAACGATTTTCTCCTGAAGTTATTCCCTGCGTGCTATTATATTTGAGAGAACAGAAAATAGAGATTTTTCGAGAAGGGAAGTCGAGTGGAAGTAGGGTGTATCGGCGTAGAGGTCACTGTGTGTTCGTGGGAATCGATAAAGGTTGCAGCGCATTTGTCAGAATTGGAAGTAGGGTGTAACGTCGTCGAAAATCGCTGCATGTTCGTTGGAGACGGGGAGGAGGAAAGAAGTCGATTAGCATTTCGTTGTGCTTTGGGTTAGGAAGACGAACGTCTAGATAGAACTGGATAATCGCGATCATAGCCCTCACGCTTGGCCTCTAGTTTTAGCACACAGCCCAGACGTAGAACCCGAGCCGCGTTCTTTTTTGGCCCAATACTCAGCAGATACGGAATCAGCAAACGCATGCCTAACTTCTTCGATTCAACTTCACACGCGTACACAGTTGTGGCTCGGCTCGACAACCTCGATTTCTTGACTTATTGACAACGGCTCGACGACGCGGCTTGTCGACTGAGTATACTCGTAATATATCGATTCCTAGGTTTTTGGCCCTTCTGAAGTCGTTTCTGCCTTTTTTTTGTTTTCCTTCTAAGGTCAGTATGGCTCTTATTAGTAAAAAACAGATTACTGTTAGAGGTTTATCTTGATAATTAACATGAGGGCTAGCTTGGTTACGGTATGAAAAGTTTCTAAGTATATTATGTGATTCTTATAGAAAGTAGTCAGCGGTTGGAGTTAGCTTACTGTGAGTAACTTCGGCCAAGGACATCAAGCTAAGTGACTTTACTGTTGGATTTAGCCTGTTGTATGTTGTATGATGGTGCGCGCCCCGTGGCTTTTGCATGCACCATATTTTATGTGAAATGACCATGTTATGCCTTCACTATGTTTTCTGGTAGTGTTATGAAATGCTATGGATGTTTTCATATTATTACATGCTATAAAGGTGTTGAACGTTTTTATGCATACATGTAGCATAATGGGGTTATGTATGGAATGTATAAAGAAATGGACACGTAATTCGTATTATGTAATATGCCATGTAATGCAAGTTATGGGATCTCATGCATATATGTATATTATTTACATCGAGATACTTCTCCTTTATGTCATGAAAGTAAGTGGCATCCAGTGAACGTGTAAAACGTTGTGCCCAACAAAGCTTGGCCCAGGGGTACGTATACGAGCCCGCCTGGTGGGCCCATGTGTGTGTACATGGGCTATGTGTGGAGAAGTACCAAACATACAACCCTGCCCAAAAAAGAAAAGAGCGTAAGGCCATGTATAGTTTTTTGAAAGATAAGTCTGACTTATATGTGGCATGTGTTTGTATATCTAACCTCAATAGTGGGTGACTTATTGAGTATTTCATAAAATAATCAAGTCACATGCTACCTACATTTTTCAGGTAAAGGCAAGGCACCAATGTACGGTTGACGGTGGAGCTGATGATACCATGAAAGTTGATGAGATGGCATAGTTAGCACTTTATGTTTTTATTTGGGTTTATAAGTTATATCGTTGAATATTTATTTTATTTAAATTTTCTGGATTCAAGTATTGAACGTATTCTTTTTAGAGTTATGTTTAATTTGGATTTTTGAACCTTTATGTAAGACATTGGTATTGTTTCCAAAGTAATTGATGATTTATGCATTGTATGGGTGACGTCACTAATTAGGTTAAGAAAATTAGGGGCATTAAAAGGTACTTCTCAGATATCTCTCAAGTCATTTTACAGCTTCCCAATGTTATTTTTCTGGGTTTACCATGTATTTGCTACCAACTCCTACATCATGTGTTATATCAAGTCTAGTGCAAACCATAGCATACATCAAACTCCTAACTACAAAAATGTATAAAACAGATGTCATGTACTCATGTTCTTCAACTGTCTTGGTAGAGTGCCCCTTTGACAATTTAACATAATTTGCCAAAAGGGGTAGTCCTAAGTTTAACATCATTAATCTTGAATTTGGATCACATGTTCTCAATGTACTGCTCCTAGGATAGATTAAATGTGCCAACAGATCTATCTTGAGAAATCATATCCTATGAACCTCCTTCGTTGCACTCAAATATTTCATCTCAAATACTAAAGACATGTTTGCCTTCAACTAGTTTATCTCTATCATACTAGATCCTACAATTAGTATATTGTCCACATACAGGAGTAGAAACACATAAGAATCAGTGTATTTTTTAAAGTAACAGCACTGATCTTTTTCACTCTTGTGGAAACCACTCTTGCACATTAAGGTGTCAAACTTTTTGTACCATTTTCTCGGTGCTTGTTTCAGTTCATACAAGCTCCTATTGAGCTACACCATGTGTTCTTTTCCTGGAGATGCAAATTCTTTGGTTGTTGCATAAGATCTTATCATCTAGACCTCCATGTAAAAAAAAAAAAAAAAAAAAAAAAAATTGCATCCATTTGCCAAAGCGACTATACTCAGCAAAATTTGGATAGTAGTTAATTTCACAACAAAAGAAAAGCTTTCAACACAAACAATGTCTTTTCTTTTTTAATATTCTTTAACTACTAATCAAGCCTTTAACCTCATTTTTTCATCTGGTTTAGCCTTGATTCTGAACACTAATTTGTTCAAAAAAAGCTATCTTTTCTTTAGCGAACTCAATCAACACCTATGTATTATTCTTTGCAAGTGAGCTCATCTCATCCCTCATAACTTGCTCCCACTTGGTGGAATCTTCTACCTGTAGGACCTCAAAAGAGGACTTTGGTTAGAAATAAATAGTGTGATAAAGAATCAACTCAAGAGAAAGCTCTACTACCAAATAATAAGGATTTAACCCAAGGAAAAGATCGGATACCAAATCATAAAAAATCAGCCCAAGGGAAACCTCTGATAGCAAATGATAGGAAAATCACTATAAGAGAAGTAAAATTTTGATCACCTTGTTGGTCCAATTTCTCAACGCAAGAACACTTGTTTGATATTAGAATCACTCTATAAGTAAGATCAATCATGTCTAGCTTGAATGATTCTTAAAATGCAATCTAAATTTAGCCCTAATGTGGGAAAATAAAATTCAGATTACCTTGTTGATCAAATATATCAAGGTAAGAACACTTGTTTGAGATTCAAATCACTCCACGAGCAAGATTGATCATATCGAGCTTGAATGATTCTACATGCAACCTAAACTACATAGAATGACAAAGAAACTTAGTTATTGACTAAAGGAAAGCACAAATGTCTCTTTAACTACATTTGGAAATGATAACATACATGACTTTATATATTTATACTTTATTACTATATCTAGGCGCTATGCATACTTTATGGTCATAATTAGGCACTGTATAAATAAGCCTTAAAATACATTAAAGAAACATCACACCTCTACGTTTCAATAAATTATGATTCACCCATAATTTATAACAATGAAGCAAATTCTTCTTCAATGTGGCCGAACTTAAATATCTTTTGATAATTAAAAAAACATTTTCTTCACATCTTCATTGAAGTATGTTGTATGCTTGATAGGTTCATATCATACTGTAATGAAGCTAAATATTTATCTGATGTTCTGATAGTTCTAGATGATCTTTTCAGCCCTTGCTCAGGTGTCACTTGCTTCACGTCTAGTTCTTCAGTAACAGTTTTAGGACTTTTGTCTTTAACATATGTAACGACCCTAAATTTCTACTTACCCAGAGTCGTTACTAATGTCTCATGCTCTGCTAAAATGCGGAATATAACTCTTAAAAGCAAACTTCATCTCTAGTATCAATTTCGAAAACATTTAAAACATCTTGTATCTCTTGAAAACATAATCATGGTCTTATCTGTTTAATACGAAATACTAAAAAATTTAAATAAAATAAAAACAATACAAAATAATTTAAAACAATGTGATGCAAAACAACCTATCCTAACCTAAGACTAGGAATTTAAATATGAGTCTACCCTATGCACGTGCCACAGTCTCTACTCGTGATGTAGTCATCATTCGTATATGTGTGTTGGTCTTTACTTTAAAAATGACATGGTACACAGCTGAGTGTAACGATTTAGATGTTTTCCATTTTTCATTATTTTGCTTAGATTTTATTTTTATTTCTATAAATGACAAGATATTATGTTGTAGCATTTATTCTGGCCAGAAAATATGCATGATTTTCGGCGATACAGTTATTAACTTAATAGGAAATGTTATGAGACCTTTTATATTCCTGTGCCCAACCTTCCATTCCCTTAAAAATGACTTTTATCTCCAAACTTGCCTTCTATGTCTGAGTGTGTCTGACAGAACGGGAGTCGAGAGTGTTCGAAAGGAAATCATGTGGTTTGGTTCGTTGGTCTTATTTGGTGAGTTGTCGAAACAAGTGACCTTGTTGTCCGGAGGGAGAATCGACAAAGGGGTAGGAATCGATTAGTGTTAGGGACACGAGACGTCAGATCGTGTTGGGTCGTGTCACCTCGTCATAGTCGGAAGAAGGTTGACTGTCGTAATCGAAGAAGCTGCGCTGCGTGACCGTCGAAGGTGTTGCGTGACCGTTGAAGGTGCTGCGCGACCGTCAATGGAATCGGAAGTGGAGAAGGCAGGGTCATCGATTAAGGTTTTGTTGGTTGGCTTGAAGGAAGACGACGGGTCAGCTTCAGATCGGGTTTCACATTCGGCCTCTAGCCCAATCCACAGATGAATGCAGGCCGCTTTCGTTTCGGCCCAACCCCGATCACGCAAACGCACGCCTATAGCGCGCTTTACCGGCTTCACATGAGTTCTCACTGCTCGGCTTGCACGTGGACGAGGTCTACTTGATTCAATCGCTCCTCGGCTCATCGATGAAGATTCGGTAGTCGGCTCGGCTTAGCGGCTCAATACCCATAATATATCAATCTCTAGGTTTTTGTCCCTTTCAAAGCCTTTTCCGCCCTTATTTTTACAATCTGAGGTCAGTATGGATCCTAACCATCATAGACAAATTGTGTTGGGAGTTTATTTTGATAAATTTCATGAGATTTAGCTAGGGTATATTATGAAAGTTCCTAAACTTTTATGTGGTTATTATAGGACGTAATTAAACCTTTGGAATTAGCTTGTTGTGAGTGACTTCGGCCAAGGCCATCGAGGTAAGTGACCTTACTGTTAGAGTTAGCTTACTACGTCTTGTATGATGGCGCGTGCCCTATGGCCCCTGCATGCACCATATTTTATGTGATATGACTATATGATGTATGGATTATGTGATTGTTTACGCTATGAAAAGTAATGGATTATGTTGACTGTTGACTGTTTCCGCTATGAAAAGCTATGGATGATGTTGACTGTTGACTATCTATGCTATGAAAAGATAGTTGATCTGCTATTATTATATGCCATAAAAATGTTGATCGATGCCAAGGATACACGTAGTATATTGAGTCATGAAATGCTTATGGATTTGGAATGTATTTTCATGTTAGGTAATATGCCACGTAATGTAAGTTATGTGATATGCCATATAATGTAAGAAACGTATATGTGATGTTAGCAATGCTTATGTAATGCCATGTTAGGTACGTTAAGGGACCTCATGCATATATGTATCTCACTTGCATCGGGATACTTCTCCTTTATGTTATGAAAGAATGAAATACGATATTTATGTTAGTCATGATATCATGCGGGCCCTTTTCTGTTCTGTAGTGTTCAGCGACGTGTAATACGTTGTGCCCTACCAAGCCAAGCCTAGGGGGTATGTATACGATCCCGCCTGATGGGTCTATGTGCGCGTACATGGGTCGTGTGTGAAAGAGTACCATGCATCCAACCCTACCCAGAATAGAAAAGCGCCCAAGGCCATGTAATGTTTACGAAAAGTTAGATCCTGCTCATATGTTGCGTGTATTTGCATTTCTAACCCCAATAGTGGGATGACTTGCTGAGTATTTTATAAAATACTCAAGCCATATGCTACCTACATTTTTCAGGTAAATGCAAGGCACCAATGTACTGTTGACGGTGGAGCTGAGAATACCTCGGAAGTGGACGAGGGGCATTTTTAGTAGTTTATGTTTATTTGACTTATTTAAGTGAAAGCATTGAACATTGTTTTATTAAGAGTTTTCCGAATTCAAATACTGAAGGTTTTATTTTAAGATATGTTTGTTTGGATTTTTGGAACTTTATGTAAGACTTGTTGTATTTTCTAAGGTTATCTATGATGAGCTTCTGCTTAATAAGTTATGTATGCAAGGTGACGTTCCTAATTAGGTTAAGAAAATTAGAGGCATTACAGTTGGTATCAGAGATCTAGGTTATAAATCTTGTCTACTGGCTTACGATGTAGGCCTAACGTACTTCCATGGTCCTATAGGAAACGCACCATCATCGTCAGGAACGCCTTTCTAAGAATTAAAGTTTCTTAGTTTAATGAAGCATGTAGTAGTGAATATGTATTTTGTAATGAATGATATGATGTACGTGTTATATGTTGGCATGATTTATGACATGTCATGTTGATATGAACCAAGAGACATCAATCATACAATATGCTTCAATGAAGATGTGAAGAAAATATTGTTGAAATTATCAAAAAATATTTCAATTCATGCCACATTGAAGAAGAATGAAGTTTTTTGGGTGGATTACAATTTAGAGTAATTTAGAGTTATTGTATTTCATTTATGCATTTTAAGAATTTTAATTTACTTCCAGTTACAATTACATAATGGTTAATTAAGGCCATTAAGCATGAATGTTACAACTCTTGGAATGCCTTAAGTAGTTTCATTTTGAGGCTATATAAATCCATGTATGTTGTATTTGTAAGAGACTTGGAAAATATATAGTAAAAGGAGCATTTGTGCTTAAGTTTATTTGCAATTCTATGTAGTTTAGGTTGCATGTAGAATGCTTCAAGCTCGACATGATCAATCTTGCTTGTTGAGTGATTCGAATCTCAAACAAGTGGTTGAGATATTTGATCAACAAGAATCATTCAAGCTAGACTTGATCGATCTTGCTTGTGGAGTGATTCGAATCTCAAACAATGTTCTTGCCTTGAGATATTCGATAAACAAGGTAATCCGAATCTTACACCCCTTGTAGTGGTTCCTTATCTTATCACATGTACTATCGGATTGTTATGATAATGCTATAGTTGTATGTATGAGTGACTTGCATGACTACGAATGTTTATAGAATCTATTAGATAAGTATGTGACTTAGTAGTTGCATGCACCGTTTAGATGCCACCTAGAACTTGAGGAGGAGGTATTAGAGGACAACCCCCGCTTATGGTTTCATTGGCTGGCTTGTAAGAAAAACGACGGGTCAGATTCGGGTCAGGTTTCACGTTCGACCTCTGACCCAACACATATACGAACGCGGGACGCGTTCGTTTCGACTCAACACCGATCCCACAAACACACGTCTGTAGCGCGCTTTCTCAGCTTCGCATGCGTACTCATAGCTCGGCTCGCACGTGGAGGAGGTCGGCTCGAATCCATCGCTCCTCGGCTCATCGATGACGACTCGACAGTTGGCTCAGTTGTTGGCTCGGCGGCTCGACTTAGCAGCTCGACACCCATAATATATCGATATCTAGGATTTTGGCCCTTTTGAAGCTGTTTCTGCCCGTATTTTTACAATCTGAGGTCAGTATGATTCCTAACCGTCAAAGACAGATTGTGTTGGGAGTTTATTTTGATGAATAGCATGAGATTTAGCTAGGGTATGTTAGAAAGGTTTCTAAATTTTTATGTAGTTATTATAGGGCGTAATCAACCGTTGGAATTAGTTTGTTGTGAGTGACTCTGGCCAAAGCCATCGAGGTAAGTGACCTTACTATTGGAGTTAACTTACTACGTGTTGTATGATGGTGCGTGCCCGGTGGTCCCTGCATGCACCATATTTTATGTGAAATGACTATATGATGTATGGATTATGTGACTGTGGATTATGTTGACCGTCGACTCTTATGCTATGAAAAGATAGTTGATGGGCTAGTATTATAGGTCATGAAAATGTTTATCAATGCCATGGATACATATAGTATTGTCGAGTCAAATGCTATTGGAACTGGATTGTATTTTCATTTCAGGTAGTATGCCCCCATTTAATTCTATTATGTACTTTCTTGCCTTCTATATTTACTATTAGTTTTTAATTCTTCCCTCAATCTTCCTTTTTTTTAATTTTTTCGGAACATGTCATTATGGTGTTGGATAGATACATTATCAAGAATTAATGTAATGGATGAGAGAATGTATTGCAACGAAAGTAAAAATAAATTGCATAACATAAATGATTAAATAATGAAATTAAACCAAATGGAAGTAGTAGATCTCAAATTCTAGAATTTTGGTTCGGGCGGGGCTTGAACCCGCGACCTTCGGCTCATAAGACCGACGCTCTAACCAACTGAGCTACAGAACCTTGGATAATTCCAAAACCACCCGTGAATAATCCTTCAACCACACAAATAAAATTGAGATGAGACTTTGCACAACAAAGCTTTAATCTCGGAGAGAAACGGACTTAAAGACTCGCGTCCTTAAGAAAAATTGTTAGATAGTGTTGTTAGGACCGCCCAATAACTCACGCACTCAATCTAAATCTAGATGAGTATAAAGAATAAAGAGAGAAACTGTAAGAAGGAACCTTGACCAGAGGTTTATATGGATGACTTTCAAGTATATAATACGCCAAAAGTATACATTCAAAGCACTTCTTAAGCAGATATTTATATATTTCAGTTTACTAAACATATATACATCTCTCATATTTACTATACATTCTTGTTTACATGACCCTTTACTATATTCATTTAGAACCTATCACCTTATTAATGTATAACCATTGCGTAAGCTATAGATAAGCAACATACTCCATAGCCTAACAATTCTCCTATTTGGAGACTGATTCAGTTAATCTAGAATTTCATTCTCAAACGATTCTTATCCCGATCAATATCATCACTGCACTAGACCAACTAAAGCTTTGCACAACTTCATTTTTTCCAACATCGACACATTTTTTTCAACATGTCTGTTGAGTTTTTTGCACCGTCTATCTTCTCCAAACACATGTCACCCTCTTCCACTAACTTGCGAGTGAAATGATATCATACTCTAATGTGTTGTGTCTTTGAATGATATGCCGAGGTTTTGCCAATTGTACAACACTCTGACTATCTAGATAAATAATCTTCTTGTATTCTTTTTGTCTAACTGTCTTAGATAGTCTTTCATCCATGCCATCTCCTTTCCAACTTCAGCTCTTGCATCTCTTGCCACGTATGCAACCTCAGTAGATGAAGCAATAACACAGTTTTTAAGCTTGGACATCCAACTCATTGTTGTTCTATCTATAGTGTGGATGTATTTAGATGTGCTCTTGCTAGAGTATATATTCCACTAAGATCAGCATCCACAAAATCTTATAGAACTACTTTTTCATTATCATAACAAAGTGAAGTACTAAATAAAATACCTCTCAGATATCTCTAAAGCCACATCACAACTTCTCAATGTTATTTCGCTCGGTTTACCATGTAGTTTGGTATCAACATCCACAAAACCTTGCAGAACTATTTTTTCATTGACATAACAAAGTAAAGTTCTAAATGCATGCAACCATCAAGATTTTACTTATAATTCCAAAAATGATATAACCTTTTATTAAATGCAACATTTATTCGCGGAGGAAAATGCATGATTTCCGGTGAGAGAATTATTGCCTTAATGCGAAACGTTCTTAGACCCTTTTATATATGTATGCACAACTTTTCAGCATCCCTTGAAACGATTTTCTCCTGAACTTATTCCCTGCGTGATATTGTATTTGAGAGAACAGAAAATAGGGTGTATCGGCGTCGAGGTCGCTGTGTGTTAGTCCGAATCGATAAAGGTTGCAACGTGTTTGTCATAATTGGAAGTAGGGTGTAGCGTTGTCGAAAATCGCTGCATGTTCGTCGAAATCGAGGGAAGGAAAGAAGTCGATCAGCATTTCGTTGTGTTTTGTGTTAGGAAGACGAACGTCTAGATAGAACCGGATAATCGCGATCATAGCCCTTAGGCTTGGCCTCTAGTTTTAGCCCACAACCCAGACGTAGAACCCGAGTCGCCTTCGTTTTTGGCCCAATACTCAACAGATACGGAATCAGCAGACGCATGCCCAACATCTTCGATTCAACTTCACACGCGTACACAGTTGTGGCTCGGCTCGACAACCTTGATTTCTTGACTTATTGACAACGGCTCGACGACGCGGCTTGTCGACTCAGTATACTCATAATATATTGATTCCTAGGTTTTCGGCACTTCTGAAGTCGTTTCTGCCTTTTTTTTTTTTTTTTTCCTTCTGAGGTCAGTATGGCTCTTATTAGTAAAAAACAGATTACTGTTAGAGGTTTATCTTGATAATTAACATGAGGGCTAGCTTGGTTACGGTATGAAATGTTTCTAAGTATATTTTGTGATTCTTATAGGAAGTAGTCAACGATTGGAGTTAGCTTACAGTGAGTACCTTCGGCCAAGGACATCAAGCGAAGTGACTTTACTGTTGGATTTAGCCTGTTGTATGTTGTATGTTGTATGATGGTGCGCGCCCCGTGGCTTTTGCATGCACCATATTTTATGTGAAATGACCGTGTTATGCCTTACTATGTTTTCTGGTAGGGTTATGAAATGCTATGGATGTTATGATATTATTACATGCTATGAAGGTGTTGAACGTTGTTATGCATACATGTAGCATAATGGAGTTATGTATGGAATGTATAAAGAAATGGACACGTAATTCGTATTATGTAATATGCCATGTAATGCAAGTTATGGGATCTCATGCATATATGTATATCATTTGCATCGGGATACTTCTCCTTTATGTCATAAAAGTAAGTGGCATCCAGTGAACGTGTAAAACGTTGTGCCCAACAAAGCCTGGCCCAGGGGTACGTATACGAGCCCGCCTGGTGGGCCCATGTGTGTGTACATGGGCTGTGTGTGGAGAAGTACCACACATACAACCCTGCCCAGAAAAGAAAAGAGCGTAAGGCCATGTATAGTTTTTTGAAAGATAAGTCTCACTTATATGTGGCATGTGTTTGTATATCTAACCCCAATAATGGGTGACTTATTGAGTATTTCATAAAATAATCAAGTCACATGCTACCTACATTTTTCAGGTAAAGGCAAGGCACCAATGTATGGTTGACGGTGGAGCTGAGAATACCATGGAAGTTGATGAGATGGCATAGTTAGCACTTTATGTTTTTATTTGGGTTTATAAGTTATATCGTTGAATATTTATTTTATTTAAATTTTCTGGATTCAAGTATTGAACGTATTCTTTTTAGAGTTATGTTTAATTTGGATTTTTGAACCTTTATGTAAGACATTTGTATTGTTTCCAAAGTAATTGATGATTTATGCATTATATGGGTGACGTCACTAATTAGGTTAAGAAAATTAGGGGCATTACAAGGTACTTCTTAGATATCTCTGAAGTTATTTTACACCTTCCCAATGTTATTTTTCTGGGTTTACCATGTATTTGCTACCAACTCCTACGTCATGTGTTATATCAAGTCTAGTGCAAACTATAGCATACATCAAACTCCTAACTACAAAAGTGTATGGAACAGATGTCATGTACTCATGTTCTTCAACTGTTTTGGTAGAGTGCCCCTTTGACAATTTAACATAATTTTCCAAAAGGGTAATCCTAAGTTTAACATCATTAATCTTGAATTTAGACCACATCTTCTCAATGTACTGCTCCTAGGATATATTAAATGTGCCAACAGATCTATCTTGAGAAATCCTATCCTATGAACCTCCTTCGTTGCACTCAAATATTTCATCTTAAATACTAAAGACATGCTTGCCTTCAATTAGTTTATCTCTATCATACTAGATCCTACAATTAGTATATCGTCCACATACAGTAGTAGAAACACATAAGAATCAGTGTATTTTTAAAGTAACAACACTGATCTTTTTCACTCATGTGCAAACCACTCTTGCACATTAAGGTGTCAAACTTTTTGTACTATTTTCTCGGTGCTTGTTTCAGTTCATACAAGCTCCTATTGAGCTACACCATGTGTTCTTTGCCTGGAGATGCAAATCCTTTGGTTGCGGCATAAGATCTTCTCATCTAGACCTCCATGTAAAAAAAAAAAAAAAAGTTTGCATCCATTTTCCAAAGCGACTATACTCATCAAAATTTGGATAGTAGTTAATTTCACAACAAAAGAAAAGATTTCAACACAAACAATGTCTTTTCTTTTTTAATATTCTTTAACTACTAATCAAGCCTTTAACCTCATTTTTTCAGCTGGTTCAGCCTTGATTCTGAACGCCAATTTGTTCAACAAAGCTATCTTTTCTGTAGCGAACTCAATCAACACATATGTATTATTCTTTGCAAGTGAGCTCATCTCATCCTCCATAACTTTCTCCCACTCGGCTCGGCTTAGCGGCTCAATACCCATAATATATCAATCTCTAGGTTTTTGTCCCTTTCAAAGCCGTTTCCGCCCTTATTTTTACAATCTGAGGTCAGTATGGATGCCCACCATCATAGACAGATTGTGTTGGGAGTTTATTTTGATAAATTGCATGAGATTTAGCTAGGGTATATTATGAAAGTTCCTAAATTTTTATGTGGTTATTATAGGATGTAATTAAATCTTTGGAATTAGCTTGTTGTGAGTGACTTCGGCCAAAGCCATCGAGGTAAGTGACCTTACTGTTGGAGTTAGCTTACTACGTGTTGTATGATGGCGCGTGCCCTATGGCCCTTGCATGTACCATATTTTATGTGATATGACTATATGATGTATGGATTATGTGACTGTTTACGCTATGAAAAGTAATGGATTATGTTGACTGTTGACTGTTTCCGCTATGAAAAGCTATGGATGATGTTGACTGTTGACTATCTATGCTATGAAAAGATAGTTGATCTGCTATTATTATATGCCATAAAAATGTTGATCGATGCCATGGATACACGTAGTATATCGAGTCATGAAATGCTTATGGATTTGGAATGTATTTTCATGTTAGGCAATATGCCACGTAATGTAAGTTATGTGATATGCCATGTAATGTAAGAAACGTATATGTGATGTTAGCAATGCTTATGTAATGCCATGTTAGGTATGTTAAGGGACCTCATGCATATATGTATGTCACTTGCATCGGGATACTTCTCCTTTATGTTACGAAAGAATGAAATACGATATTTATGTTCGTCATGATATCATGCGGGGCCTTTTCTGTTCTGTAGTGTCCGACGACGTGTAATACGTTGTGCCCGACCAAGCCAAGCCTAGGGGGTACATATACGATCCCGCCTGATGGGTCTATGTGCGCGTACATGGGTCGTGTGTGAAGGAGTACCATGCATCCAACCCTACCCAGAATAGAAAAGCGCCCAAGGCCATGTAATGTTTACGAAAAGTTAGATCCTGCTCATATGTTGCATGTGTTTGCATTTCTAACCCCAATAGTGGGATGACTTGCGGAGTATTTTATAAAATACTCAAGCTATATACTACCTACATTTTTCAGGTAAATGCAAGGCACCAATGTACTGTTGACGGTGGAGCTGAGAATACCATGGAAGTGGACGAGGGGCATTTTTAGTAGTTTATATTTATTTGACTTATTTAAGTTAAAGCATTGAACATTGTTTTATTAAGAGTTTTTCCAAATTCAATTACTGAAGGTTTTATTTTCGAAGATATGTTTGTTTGGATTTTTGGACCTTTATGTAAGACTTGTTGTATATGATGAGCTTCTGCTTAATAAGTTATGTATGCAAGGTGACGTCCCTAATTACGTTAAGAAAATTAGGGGCGTTACAGTTGGTATCAGATATCTAGGTTATAGATCTTGTCGACTGGCTTACGATGTAGGCCTAACATACATCGAACTATATATATTATGTACATACATCATAAATTGTAACTCATACAATTTTTAGTCTATCCTTTAGCAATGTCACTTACCTGATTAGCTTAAGCTGTTGTCACTAATTTAAATTTCGATTTTGTCCTCTGAAATCTAAGTCAACCTATGTGAGCCCATGACATTAGTTTCAAATTCGAACTTTTACTAAATTATTCTTCTAATTTACAAGGGTCCATGTGTTAGATTTTATGCAAATATTAGAATTTTTGGATGAGTAAAGTATTAGGAATATTTTATATATTATTAAATATTCCATTTTCTATGGTTACTATTTTATGAGAGTTAATGGTTAAAAAAGTTGATACTTATACTTTCATGCTCTATGTCATTTCTTTTGTTGTATCATTTAATTCTATTCACTCAATGCCCTCAAGTCCTCTATTATTTCTTTTGTTTTATCGGGACTGTTTGATCATTTAATTCTATTCATGGAATTTTTTCGTCCTCTAATATTTTTTTTGTTTTATCATTTAATTCTATTTTCCGAATCTTTGCCTTTTATATATTTTTTGTTTTGTCATTTAATCCTATAAACAAAATGTTATTTCTTTTGTTCGATCATTTAATTCTATTCACGGAATCTCTCTTTCCTTCGCTCTGTATTTACTTTTCTATATGTATTTACTCTTAGCTTTGAATTATTAGCGGAATCTTCATTTTTTTCTTCTCTCTTTTGGATTTTGTTCACATATATCATTGGACAATTTTTAATATACTTCTAAATCTAACTTACTTCCAAATCTTCCTCTCTCATTCATATCTCAGTATTTGTTTTTTTTTTCCTTTTAATTAATTATATTCCCAGATTTTCTTGGCCTATTTTTGTTAAATAATTGTTGCTTCCAAATCTTCCTCTCTCTCATCTCTGTATTTTCTTGTCTCTTTTGATTGAGTTTTCCAAATTTTCCTATCTTTTTATCTATATATATATTTTTTCTCTTTTGATTGGTCCATTTTTAATTCATTCTTTGGATTCATATAATTTCTAACTCTTCATTGATTCTTTGGCTTCAATCTAATAATTTCTAACTTCTAATTGATTCAATAGCTTGGAAATGATAATTTCTAACTTCTACAACCCAATTAGGAAAGAATAATTGCAACATAATTAGAGAAGATCTAGGAAAAATCTAAGCTATAATTTGGGTGTGATTTCTTATAAACAAAATTAATTATAAAAAAAAAATTAATATATACCTTGACAATGACTTTGCTTTTTGTTTTTTATGTTTATTTGATAATGGAGGAATGGATGAGAGATTAGTGGAGAGAAGTGTGGGGAAATGTTTTTTTTTTCATGGTAATCTTTTTTTGTTTTTTAAGGGTATTTTGGTCATTTACCACCCTAAATCATGGTTTACTTCTTCAACATATTCCAATAGCATTGTAACTTTTTGTAATACCTTTACACCATGACATAAGGCTTCCCATCAAATTGTATGCCATTTAGAGGTCACTTTGGTCATAAGCTAGTGTTACATAATCATAGGGGCATTTTAGTCATTTTACACCTACGCTTGATTTAGCCCATTATCATAACCTAAAGGTCACAAAATTTCATACATAACATTAACATCATATTGAGCCTTCTCCTAAAATTTCAAGAGCAACACAATTTATTTAGTAGGTTTGTGGCTTAGGCGCTTCATTCAAATCAATATTCATGTCGACAATGAGGTTGGAAAACTTTAGATACTAACTCAACCTTAATTTCAACTTTCTCACTTTCTTCTAAAGACTTGCTTCCTTTCACCAATTAGATAAATGCTGAATCAATTTTTTACATTTCATAGCGATCTTAGTAATTTTTTTCCAACTCCTTACATCATATACCCCTAAAAGGAACTTTCGTCCTCGAAAGTGTAAAACTCGTATCCTACATCCGGGTACTTTTCTCTTATCTTATCTCTTGTTCCAATGTGATCTCTTTCATATACTGGTTTCGTCTCAGTATTTTTACGAAGGAAATCTATTTCTTGCAAAGGCTTTCAACTCGCGGATTAAGATTTTCCTAGGCTTCCCTTCGTAACTTAATTCCATGTTAATTTGACAAGGTTCATAGTTCATTTACATGGATGAGGTATGTCAGGTAGTACTTGTCTATATGCTATCAAAATTTCCGTTAATTTGTCTCAAAAATTTATTTTAAGCTAGGGTCCTTATATTTTGTTACCTACGATCGATGTCTAAACGCATCGAGTCATCTTTCTACTTGACCAATAATGTTGGCAATTCAACGAGGGACTTAAAGATGGATAAAGCCCTTACCCAATATACCTTGTAATTACGTCTCAAGTTCCTTTAATCCTATTGATGTCATGCTATAAGGGCTTTGCGGACGGGGTATTCTTGGTAGGTTTTTCGAAAATACGCTCGGGAACTCATTTAATACTGGTATGTTGTCTAGGGTCTTTTTTTTTTCCTCTTACATCCGCGACACATGCTAATATAGATGTAACGATATGCATTCAAAAAAAAAATGCACCAAAAATCTCGCGATTTTCGGCGGGATTTTCCCCAGACCCCCACATTAAACCCTAGGGTCTAACGGCCGCCTTTCTGTAGCTGTTGTTGTACCGTGAGTGAGAGGCAGTCAGATCGAGGTGGGAGATCGATAATGTCGCGAGCCTTAGGTAGGAGCAGACCAACGCCAAGGTACGTTGAGGCAAGGAAGTACAAACGCACCATCAGAGACAGATGAACGACGATGATTCCACCGGCGATAGTAGTCAAGTCCTGCGATTAGGGTTTGTCAAGGCTTTCGGGCGAGGAAGACGAAGTGGCAGGCGCGGGTCGATCCTACGGGTATTCCGCGAGTTCGTCTCGACCAGCATACAGCCCACACCTCGCAGGTCACGCTCGGACACCACCATTGGGCCTCATGCGATGCATCTAGACGCATCCAGAAATCCTGCGACATTAGTGATCTTCGCAGCCCATCGGCTTTGGCTTCATCAGCGGTTTAGTTGCACTCTAGGCTCGGTGGCTCGGCTTAGGGGCTTGACATACGAATAATATACCAATTTCGAGGTTTCCGACCCTTCTAGAGCCATTCCCACCCTTGTTTCAACCACTTGAGGTCAGTATAACTCCATTTTGATAAAAACAGTTTGTGATAGGGACGTACCTTGGTAGCTAGGCATAAGAGCTAGTTGTGAGATGGCTCTAAGTGTATCATGTGATCTTATAGGAGGTAGTTAGGCACCGGAGTTAGCGTTGCGAGTGACTTCGGTTAAAGCCAAGGAAGTAAGTAACCTTATTGTTGGTGATAGTTATGTATGTATGATGGTGCGTGCCATGTGGCCCTTGCATGCACCATTGTGTTGTTAATGTATGCTAGGTTATATCTTTCTTGTAGTGAAACGTTGATGTATGCCATGTTTATGTATGTGATGTTTGTGCCATGATTTGCTACCCTGTATGCATGAGATTGATTGACATGTCACGATTTTAATGAGAACTTTGCATGCCATGAATGTGATGACTAATATGCTACGATATGCTTACTCGATGTTTAACTCAGTTATGCTCTGTAATGCGGTGAGCGGATGGAACATGTATGTATAATGCCATGGAGGTAAGCCTTAAGGACCTCATGCATGCTATGTGTTATGTAAATGGGGTTATTTCCCCGTTATGCTGGTGACGGTACGGACGCGTACGTTCGATATTATGCTCGCTATGATATCATGCAGGCCCTCCTTTTTTCGTGACATCTGGTATTGTATGTCATACATACCCGACCAAGCCTGGCCTAGGGAGTTTGCATGCGAACTCGCCTAGTGGGCCCACAGTCACGCACGTGGGCCATGCGTAGGAAAGTACCACGCATCCACCCTACTCGGACAAGTAAGGGGCCTAAGGTCAAGGGAAGGAATAAAAGACAGGTCCCCCTCATGTATTTCTTTCTTTTGGTACTCGTGCTTACGTATGTGTATTGGATGCGACCGCATGTATCCTAATGTATGTTATATACTTAACCCCAACAATGGGGCGACTTATTGGGTATTTTATATAATACTCAAGCCACGTGCTACCCATATTTTCAGGTAAGGGAAAGGCCCCCATGTACGGTTGACGATGAACGCTGCGAAGACCATGGAATTCTTAGGGAAGGCTTGTAGTGTCGTAGGCGTTTTGTTCGGATTCCCTCGGATGATAGTTATTGCAGTTATTTCTTATAGTTATCTGTTGGTTATTTCTTAGTGAGGTTGTCATTATTATTTTCCCCCAGGTATGAACTACTTATAATAATGAACGTATTGTCGCTATTGAGGCTGTCTTACATAAATTTTTGTACTTTTGTCACACGAGTACAAGGTAACGTCGCTAATTAGGTTAGAGAAAATTAAGGGCGTTACAGTTGGTATCAGAGCTCTAGGTCACATATCCTTTAGTGGTCTACAATGTAGGCCTAAGGCACTTCCATGGTCCTCCAGCAACCACACCATCACCGTCAGGTATATGTATCTATTGTAAGGAAGAAGTACGGTTGTACGCTCTCTTGTCCCGATGTTAGTATGTTCTATGATGTGATAGATATATGCTTGTGTGTGTATGTGGCTAATGCCATTGTGTGTGTATGCGACTTATGCCCTTGTAATTGTTTATAGAAGTGGATAGATTAGTATGTAACCCCATAGCTATTGTTAGGTTTAGATATGCCACCCAGGACGCGAGGAGAGAGTACTAGGGGGCGACCCCCACTTAGGGGTAGGAGCGGAAGGGGATGAGGCCCCAGCTGTGAGATATCCGTGGAAGGGCCCAACGTAGTGATAACATTCCCGCTGCCAGCAATACCCCAGCCCACCCGAGACTCGGCGGTAGAATTGGTAGACGTATTGCGGATCGTAGTACGAAGCCTGTCCGGTGACCAGTCAGCTAACGACTCTACCTCCAATAGGGAAGCCAGATGTTTGCGGGATTTTAAGAAGGGCGACCCACAAACCTTCAAGGGAGCTTCCGATGACCTGATAGAGGCACAATTGTGGCTGAGTTCCATAGAGACTGTATTCAGGCTAACAAACTATCCCAAAGACCAAAAGGTTGAATACGCAGTATTCATGCTACATGTCGATGCTCAGGTATGGTGGCGCTCCACCCAGGAGCTTATTAGATTCGGGGGACGAAATCTCATGGACAAAATTTAAGGAGGCCTTTGTAAAGGCATATTACTCAAACATCAGGAATTCACTCACCTTAAACAGAGAGGGCGTTCGGTTACTGCCTATGCTAGAGAGTTCACCAAGTTGAAGTGCTTCGCCCCAGATTTGGTAGACACTCACTACTGGACGGCCCGCCGGTTTGTGCTAGGGTTGGACCGAAAGATCCATAACGTGGTTGAAGCGATAGCACCTACAACTTATGCTGACGTGCTGAGAGTAGCATAGGCCATGGAGGGGACCGATGGATAGAGCAAATACCGCTCATCGACCCAGAGATGGAAACGACTCAGTTACCAAGATGATCGCCGTAAATCCCGTTCATCAACTGAGAGATAGAGACGATGCCATGATTGGGATGACCACCGCGATTCATCCCCATCGCCGCCACCGAGACGACCAGACAGACGGCTCTGCGATTCCAGGCGGGGCCAGCAGGGGAGAGAGGGCAGGGCAAAGACAGACCCAAGTGTAACAAGTGTTGGAAGAACCATTGGGGGCGGTGCCTGGCTCACTCTAGAGCCTGCTTCTGATGCGAGAAGGAGGGTCACTTAGCCAGAGACTACTAGAGAGGTCGCACCAATAACGTCGGGGGTCACCAAAGACCACTACGCACAGTAGATGCCCCCACTCAGAACCGCCCTCTAGCGAGGGCCTATGCCTCCACCAGCAGGGACGTTGAAAACCCAGATGCGACGGTGACAGGTACATTATCCGTCCTTGGCCATTTTTCTTTGACGTTATTTGATTTGGGGTCTACGCACTCCTTTATTTCCACTGATTTTGTTAGTCAAGCAAAGATCGTATTAGAACCCTTGTTACATGATTTTCTAGTAGCCACCCCGATAGGGGTGGATATGGTCGCTGCCTATAGGGTAAGGAATGGTCACGTAGTAGTATCAAGGTTTAGCTTGGGTGTAAACTTAATGTTGGTCGATATGACTGTGTATGATGTAATCCTAGGCATGGACTGGTTAGCGGAAAACCATGCTAGCATAGATTGTCACAAGAAGAAGGTTATTTTCACGTCACCGTTTAGGAACAGGTTCAGATTCAATGGCACCAGTCTAGGTACAATGCCCAAGGTGATATCGATGATGAAGGCAAAGAAGCTTGTCCAGCACGGGGCCTGGGCGATACTAGCCAGCATAGCAAGGATCAAGGAAAAATGTGCTCCTTAACCGCGTTACCTGTTGTGAATGAGTTCCTAGATGTGTTCCTAGAGGACTTGCCAGGGATCCCCCCATCCTGAGATGTCGACTTGCCCATATCCAAGGCCCCATACCACATGGCACTAGCAGAGTTGAAAGAACTCTAGATGCAACTACAAGAGATGCTAGATAAGGGGTTTATCAGACCGAGTGTGTCGCCTTGGGGTGCACTAGTGATATTCATCAAGAAAAAGGCCAGTTCCATGTGCTTGTGTATCGATTACAGGGAACTGAATAAGAGGACGGTGAAGAATAGGTATCCCCTTCCACACATCGAGGAATTGTTTGATCAGCTAAGAGAGGCCACATTGTTTTCAAAAATTGACCTTTGTTCAGGTTACCACCAGATCAAGATAAAAAATGAGGACGTGCCGAAAACATCTTTCAAAACGAGGTACGACCATCCTAAGTTTGTGGTAATGTCATTTGGACTCACTAATGCCCTTGTAGTGTTCATGGAACTGATGAACCGGGTGTTCAAGGAATATCTGGATACCTTTATCATTGTATTCATAGATGACATCCTGGTGTATTCAAGGACGGATCAGGAACACCAAATGCACTTGAGGAAGGCCTTGACGGTCTTGAGGGAAAGTAGATTGTATGTCAAGTTCTCGAAGTGTGAGTTTTGGTTACGCGAAGTCTCGTTCCTAGGACATGTGATATCGGCGGAAGGAGTATCAGTTGACCCTGCCAAGGTGGAAGCAGTCACCAGCTGGGCCCGTTCAACTACTGTGACTGAGATACGAAGTTTTCTGGGTCTGGCAGGCTACAACAGATGCTTCGTGCAGGACTTTTCTAAGATAACGACACCCCTCTCACGACTGACTCGAAAGGCTACGACATTCGTATGGACCGAGGAGTGCGAGGCAAGCTTCAGAGACCTGAAGGAGAGACTGGCAACCGCACCCGTGCTCACGATGCCTGATGGTACAGGGAACTACGTCATTTTAGTGATGCTTCCAAGAAGGGCCTCAAATGCGTGTTCATGCAACACGGGAAAGTTATTGCCTACGCATCCAGACAGCTGAAGGACTATGAAAAGAACTACCCTGTGCATGACTTGGAACTAGCAGCAGTAGTCTTTGCGCTAAAGATATGGCGACACTACCTGTATGGGAAGAGGACTCAGATCTATACCGACCATAAGAGCCTGAAGTACTTCTTCACCCAGAAGGAGTTGAATATGAGACAACAACGGTGGCTAGAACTAGTTAAGGACTATGACATAGATATCCAGTACCACCTCGAGAAGGCCAACGTGGTTACAAATGTTAGTTTATTTAATCTTGTATTAGAATTTTAGAATTTGTGGATAATAGCAAGGGAAGTTAGTTGTTACTGGGAAGTTAGTGTAGATTATTAACAGTTATTTAGTTTTTTTTTTCTTCTACATATGTACAGTGCAGCAAATTGAAGACAATGAAGTTGGTTTTGTTTATTTTTTCCAAGTGTTGTCTCTTTCTTGTTTGAGTGTGTCTAACATTTGGTATCAGAGCCAGGTTACATGCCAAAGATCATGTCGTCGAAGTCTGCAACAAAGGAAGGTCTGGTATCACTCCAATACCCGACGTTATCGAGAACCAACTACTCAGCATGGGCTATGAAGATGAAGGTCTATTTGCGTGCTCAAGGGGTGTGGGACGCAATCGAATCAACTGAGTCTCTGGATCTTCTTGATGAAAGAAAAGATCAAATGGCCTTAGCAGCTATCTATCAAGCAATCCCTGAGAAGGTGTTGTTTTTGCTAACAGAGAAAGAGACAGCAAAAGAAGCATGGCAGACGTTAAAAACTATTCATGTTCGATGTTGAACTTATATAGGAGGCAAAGATCCAAACTCTAAAGATTGAGTTTGAAATTATGAATATGAAGAAGTTCGAGACTATTGATGATGATGCAGCAAGGTTGACAGAAGTTGTTAATAAAATACGTACTTTTGGAAACAAGTTTGAAGAGGCATACTTGGTGAAAAAAATTTCTCCGCTAAGTACCTCCTAAGTTTCTTCATATCGTATTGGCAATAGAGCAATTTGTCGATTTAAAGGTGATGACCATGGAGGAAGTCATCGGTCGTCTTAAAGCATACGAGGAACGGATCAGTGGTAACAAAGAGAATACTGAGCATGTCTTATTGACTCAAGGAGAATGGAGAGCAAAAGAACGTAGCGACAATGGAGGCCATAGCCGAGGGCGAGGTCGCAGTGGTCGCTGGAGGGGAGAGGTCATGGACGTGGAAACGACCCGTTTCATCAAGAGAAGAAGGCTAACAAGAGCGAGGTAAGATGCTACAATTGTCAAGGCCTAGGCCACTATGCCTCGGAATGTCAGAAAATGAAGTGTTATAATTGTCAAAAGATTGGCCATTATGCATCCGACTGTAGATCGAAGAAATGGGAGGATCAGGCACACTTGGCTGAGACGCAAAGTGATGAGGATGAGCCAGCCTTACTTACAGCACAAGTTTGTGAAGTCCGAGCTCTCGGTTCACCAGAGTTGACGGAGATGGCTCCTTATGAAGAGAAGGTTGTCCCAGAAGAAATTGAGAAGAAAAGCAACACTTGGTTCCTAGATACGGGAGCGAGCAATCATATGACTGGTTATCGAAGTTGGTTCTCAGAATTGAATGAGTCAATGACCGACACGGTGAAGTTCGGAGATGGATCACTTGTAGAGATAAAAGGACGTGGAGGTGTGAAGATTGAATCGGAGAAAAAACAGAGAAGCGAGAAGAGAAGAAGAGCGATGGCGAGAAAATCGTTAGCGCTGTGAAGTTTGAATCTGAGAAGAAGAGCGATGGCGTTGTGGCGGAGGTTCAGAATGTGGAAACAGAGGTAGCAAAAGCAAAGGAGATAAAAGAGGACTGTGACGGCGAGAAGAAGGAGAAGGAGGACGGAAATAATGGCGGTGCTATTGAAAAACAGGTCTCCGGAGAAACAAAAATAGAGAAGGAGATGGAGAAGGAGAAGGAGGCCATTGTTTCCGGCAATGCAATTGAAGTAGCACAGGTAATTAAACCAATTGAGGAAAAGTCGTTGGCCGGATACATAGAACAGGTAATTAAAACTGTCGATGAAAAGCAGTTGCCCATTGAAACGAAGACAGGGAAGAAGGAAGGCGACGATAATGGCGACAGCGGCAGTGTTGAACAAGTAATCAAACTGGTGAAAGAAATTATTGATATTGGATGTCATTATGTGAAGGCAAAGCAAGTAGAAAGAAACCATTGCATGGGAATCCAATTACATGGACTTCAAAGAAACAAAAGATAGCGGCACTTTCATCCTGTGAAGCGGAGTATATTGTGGCGACATCAACTGCTTGTCAAGAAATATGGTTAGGATGTTCGAGAAAGAATTAGTTTGAAGAATATAAGAATGTGAAGATCGAAATACAAGATTAAGGGGATGATTTGTTAGTTTATTTAATCTTCTATTAGAATTTTAGTATTTGTGGATAATAGCAAGGGAAGTTAGTTGTTACTAGGAAGTTAGTGTAGGTTATTAACAGTTATTTAGTTTATTTTTTCTTCTACATAAAGTTGGTTTTGCTTATTTTTTCTAAGTGTTGTCTCTTTCTTGTTTGAGTTTGTCTAACAACAGATGCCCTAAGTAGGAAGACAGCGCATTCGTCTGCACTGATCACGAAAGAACCCAGAGTGCAGGTAGATTTTGAGCGAACAAAAATAGCAGTAGCTCTGGAAGGTATTAAGGCACAGCTGGCTCGGCTAACTGTACAACCCACCCTTCGGCAGAGAATCGTTGAGGCGTAGGCAAAGGACTTAGGTTTAGCGAGGGTACTTAACGAAATAGAGACAGAACCAGCCGGTGGATACTCCAAGTCAGCGGATGATGGGTTGCTATACTAAGGTTGCTTTTGTGTACCGGCGATAGAGGAATTGAGGGGTGAGATACTGAAAGAGGCGCATAACTCCCCATTCGTCATGCACCCTGGCGGTTCGAAGATGTATTAGGACCTCAGACCCCACTTCTGGTGGTGTGGCATGAAGAAGGTTATCGCGGAGTTCGTCAGATGCTTGGTTTGCCAACAAGTTAAAGCACCCAGACAGAGATCAGTAGGATTACTACAGCCCCTCAATATACCAGAATGGGAGTGGGAGAACATCGCCATTGATTTCATAGTGGGCCTACCTAAGACGCTGAAGGGTTACACGGTCATATGGGTGGTCGTGGACAGATTGACAAAGTCAGCACATTTCCTCTCTAGCAAGGCCACCTATAAAGTGGACAATTGGGCACAACTGTACATGAAGGAAATCATCAGATTACATGGGGTCCCTGTATCGATTGTATCAGACTGAGACCCATGTTTTACTTCAACATTTTTGCGTGGACTCCAGAAAGCGTTGGGCACTCGACTGGACTTTAGCACGGCATTTCACCCACAGACCGATGGACAGATGGAACTCTTGAACTAAATTCTAGAGGATATGTTGCGGGCTTGTGTACTTGATTTCACTGGGAGTTGGGACTCGAAGTTGCATCTTATGGAATTCGCTTATAATACCTACCAGACGACAATCGGTATGGCACCGTAAGAGGCATTGTAGGAAGGCAGTGTAGGACACCATTATGTTGGGGCGAGGTAAGAGAACAGGAACTGGTGGGTTCGGAGCTAGTCCAAGTCACGAACAAGGCGATGTAGCAGATCAGGGGGAGGATGCGCACTACTCAGAGTAGACAGAAGAGTTACGCAGACTCGAGACGAAGAGACCTGAAGTTCGAAGTGGGCGACATGGTATTCCTGAAAGTGGCCCAAATGAATGGCGTTCTAATGTTCGAACGTAAGGGTAAACTGAGTCCGCGCTTCATAGGACCCTTCAAAATTTTGGAGCGAATTGGACTCGTTGCGTATAGGTTAGCCCTACCCCCGTCCCTCTCATCCATACACAACGTGTTCCATGTATCGACACTTTACAAGTACCTAGTGAACCGCACGCATGTGATAGATTATTCAACCCTAGACGTGACCGAAGACTCAAGCTACGAGGAGAAACCGGTGGGGATCCTAGCTCGCAAGATAAAGACCTATCAGTGAAATTGCATTTGTCAAGGTGTGGTGGGGGAACCAATCATCCGAGGAGGCCACCTGGAAACGAGAGGATGAGATGAGGGAGAAGTACCCAAAGTTGTTCGTGGATGCAAACCCTTTCGAGGACGAAAGTCCTTCGCAGGGGGGTGTGATGTAACGATACGCATTACAAAAAAAAAATGCGCCGAAAATCTCAGGATTTTCCCCACACCCCTCACATTAAAACCTCGGGATTTACCGTGAGCGAGAGGCAGTTAGATCGAGGTGGGAGATTGATAACGTCGTGAGCCTTAGGTAGGAGCGGACCAACGCCAGGGTACGTTGGAGCAAGGAAGGACAAACGTACAATCAGAGATGAACGAACGACAACGATTCCACCGACGACAATAGTCAAGTCTTGCAATTAGGGTTTGTCGAGGCTTTAAGGCGAGGAAGACGAAGCGGCGGGCGCGAGTCGATCCTTCGGGTATTCCGCGAGTTCGTCTCGGCCAACGTATAGCCTGTACCTCGTAGGCCGTGCTCGGACACCACCATTGGGCCTCGTTCCATTTTGGCCCAAACCAGCGACGCATCCAGAAACCCTGCACCGTCAGTGATCTTCACAGCCCATCCGCTTTGGCTTCATCGGCGGCTCCGTTGCACTCTAGGCTCGCAGCTCGGCTTAGAGTCTCGACATATAAATAATATACCAATTTCTAGGTTTCCAACCTTTCTACAGCCATTTCCACCCTTGTTTCAACCATCTGACGTCAATATAACTCCATATTTATATAACAGTTGGTGATAGGGACGTACCTTGGTAGCTAGGCATAAGAGCTAGTTGTGAGATGGCTCTAAGTGTATCATGTGATCTTATAGGAGGTAGTTAGGCACCGGAGTTAGCATTGCGAGTGACTTCGGTCAAAGCCAAGGAAGTAAGTAACCTTATTGTTGGTGTTAGTTATGTATGTATGATGGTGCGTGCCATGTGGCCCTTGCATGCACCATTGTGTTGTTAACGTATGCTAGGTTATATCTTTCTTGTAGTGAAACGTTGATGTATGCCATGTTTATGTATGTGATGTTTGTGCCATGATTTGCTACCCTGTATGCATGAGCTTGATTGACATGTCACGATTGTAATGAGAACTTTGTATGCCATGAATGTGATGACTAGTACGCTACGATATGCTTACTCGATGTTTAACCCAGTTATGCTATGTAATGCGGTGAGGGGATGGAACATGTATGTATAATGCCATGGAGGTAAGCCTTAAGGACCTCATGCATGCTATGTGTTATGTACATGAGGTTATTTCCCCGTTATGCTGGTGACGGTACGGACGCGTACGTTTGATATTATGCTATCTATGATATCATGCAGGCCCTCATTTTTCCGTGACGTCCAATATTGTATGCCATATGTACCCGACCAAAACAGGCCCAGGGAGTTCGCATGCAAACTCACCTGGTGGGCCCACAGTCACGCACGTCGGCCATGCGTGGGAAAGTACGACGCATCCACCCTGCCCGGACAAGTTAGGGACCTAAGGTCATGGGAAGGAATAGAAGACAGGTCCCCCTCACGTATTTCTTTCTTTTGGTACTCGTGCTTACGTATGTGTATTGGATGCGACCGCATGTATCCTAATGTATGTTATATACTTAACCCCAACAATGGGGCGACTTATTGGGTATTTTATATAATACTCAAGCCACGTGCTACCCATATTTTCAGGTAAGGGAAAGGCCCCCATGTACGGTTGACGATGAACGCTGCGAAGGCCATGGAATTCTTAGGGAAGGCTTGTAGTGTCGTAGGCGTTTTGTTCGGATTCCCTCGGATGATAGTTATTGCAGTTATTTCTTATAGTTATCTGTTGGTTATTTCTTAGTGAGGTTGTCATTATTATTTTCCCCCAGGTATGAACTACTTATAATAATGAACGTATTGTCGCTATTGAGGCTGTCTTACATAAATTTTCGTACTTTTGTCACACGAGTACAAGGTAACGTCGCTAATTAGGTTAAAGAAAATTAGGGGCGTTACAATAGCCCAACTTCCTTATTGGACTAATCTCTTTGCTTTCATCATCTTAACTACTTTCGGAGTAGTCCAGGTACTTGTGTCTTTAAATTGGAAGTTAGATCTCGCCAATGGTGAGAATACTACTTTCTTTTTGCAACAGTCTATACTAGCAGGATTTTTAGCTAGCCAATTCATGCCTAGTATTAAGTTGAAATCAGTCATCTTTACTATTATTAACTCTATGGCTAAAGTTTGGTCAACTACTATTGCTTGCCCATTCTTTAATCTATCCTTAGTTACTAGCGTTCTAATTCGAACCCTGTCTCTAATCTTGAGGCGGGCCCTCTTCAGCCTCACCTCGTCCTCTTCCTCTAGTAGTGGTAGTCACTTTCCTCGTCTTACTCTCCGTGTGGTCTTGCGGCATGGTTCTAGAACTTAAGATAGAGTTTCTTAAGTCTAAGGCTCATCACTATGGATATATATTATTTAAAATATATATACTAAAGTCACATTATATGGCAAACAAAATCCCTTAGCATGCAACAAATCACATCATACTCTATAGTACATACACGAAATATCACAACAATTTAAGTAATATCAATAGGAAAATGCATGGGAGTTCGAAAACATTTCTCTTTTCTTATCTTATACAAGGTGTACCTGACGATGATGGGGCATCGACATTGGGACTATTGAACGTGCCAAGCCTACATCGTATGCTAGTCTATAAAATCTAAAATCTAGACCTTTGATACCAACTGTAACAACGCAAAATTTCTACTTACTTAGAGTCGTTACTAACGTCTCATGCTCTACTAAAATGTGAAATATAACTCTCAAAAGAAAACCTATCTCTAGTATAAATGTCGAAAACATTTAAAACATCTTCTATCTCTTAAAATCACAGTCATGGTCTTGTGTGTTTAATACGAAATACCTAAAAATTGAAGGAAAATAAAAACAATACAAAATAATTTAAAACAATGAGATGCAAAAAAAAAAAAAAAAAAAAACCTATCCTAACCTAAGACTAGGAATTTAAATATAAGTCTACCCTATGCATGTGCACAGTCTCTACTTGCAATGCTGCCGTCATCCGTACATGGGCGTCTTATCTTTACCTGAAAAATGATATGGCGCACAACCTAAGTATTTCGAAGAATACTCAGTGAGTGACACCACTATAGGGGTCATACTAATGCAAAGACATGCAATCATACTTGGAACCTATCTCTATCTCATCTCTTTGTTACATTAAGTAACACATGCTCGTTGGTTATTTATATTAATATCATTTCCATGCTCTTAGGGTTGCGTCCTATGTCGGTCTATCGACTTGATTGAATATGACACTCATCATCATATAGTATACTTAATATTGAAACATCAACATATTAATACAAACGTCATGTAATCATCGTACTCATAATATTGCCATAAAGTGCATTAGGCATATCAAGTACATCATACATCGAACTATATATATTACGCACATCATCAAGCATCATAACTCATACATCATCATATACTAGTATAAAACATCATACGATACAACTCATACATCATCACAACTCATACATCATAAATTGTAAGTCATACAATTTCTAGTCTATCCTATAGTAAGGCTACTTGTCCAATTAGTTTAAGCTATTGTCACTAATTTAAATTTCGATTTTTTCCTTTAAAATCCAAGTCAACCTATTTGAGCGCATGATATCAATTTCAAATTCGAATTTCTACATAATTATTCCTTTGATTTACCATGGTTCATGTGTTAGATTTTATGCGAACATTAAAGTCTTTTATGGATAAAGTTTTTAAATATTTTATATATGTTATATAATTATATTTTTATTAAAATTTCATCACTGATGTATGAAAGTTATTGTTAAAAAGAATTGATATATGTTACATTGTCCGGTACTTTCTTGCCATTTTTCTTTTTTCTTTTTTTTATCATTTAATTCCATTCCACTGATTGTTCTAGTTTTGTTTTATCATTTAATTCTATTCCATAAAAAAAATTTCTTCTTCTACCTCTATTTACTTTTAGTTTTTAATTCAGGTTCTCTATTCGTCAAATAGGTTGTTGTTTTATTCACAGCATCAACCCAAAATAGTGTTGATAGCCTAGAATGAATCCTCATGTTTCTTACTAGCTCATACAATGTTCTGTTCATCTTCTCACTCTTCCACGAGCAATTTTCAATTTCTGTTGCATAACTATGTTATCCAACCTACCAATAGAGATCAAGTTTTTGAGACTGAATATATTCGAGTGTCGATTGATTTTCGGCTAGAGTTGGTATATTGATTTTCTGTTAGAATTTGTATGTTGACATCCCTCTTTCTTTCAATCTCCAAAGTTTTGTTCTCTTTCTTTCAATCTGTATGCTGACATCCCTTTTTCTTTCAATCTGACGTCTCTTTTTCTTTCAATCTCCAATCTCCAAAAGTTTTGTTGTTAGCAAGATACACTTCTCGTTTTGAAATAATTTCTTACTTGAATGTAACTTAGATACAAACGTTTTCTACCTAACCAAATAGAAGAATATCCTTAGTCGACAAACACCTATAAAAGGTGGTAGTGATGGTAACTAGAAAGTTTTAAGGTGCGAGGAATTGGGGAAATTTTATAAATTGAAAATCCATATTCAAGGATGGGTGGTTCTAGTGGGGTTCAAACCAACTGAGCTATTACTAACAAATGGGTGTTTACAATTGAGCGACCCCTCCAAATTGAGTGGCTAAAGAGTTCAACCTTAACTTCAATGTTAAGAAATATTTTTGGTCTTGGAGAGAAACGGAAGGTGAGAATTCAATCATAATTCTTGAAAGTTCAAAGATTTAAAGACTCGTGTCTCTATAGAAAAATGGTTAGACAGTGTTGTTAGGACCGTACAACAACTTACACTTGATCTAGATAAATACAAAGAATACGAGAGAGAAAATGTAGAAAGAACATTGGCTAGAAGTTTATATGGATGATTTTCAAATATATAAAGTAATAGATAATATAGTGAATGCATAGTATATATCTTTATTATAGATAGTCATTTACTATACATAGTTGTTTACTATATATGACCATTTACTATATATCATTCACTACATATAGTCTTACTACTTCTAAACATTGACATATTATAAGATATACATATCATTTCATAAGCATATTGATCCATAAAAAATTCACACATCTATATATATGACACGTCCATAACCATGGGGCACATGTCAACATCAAATATAACCATGCCGATAGTAAGACCACCTACCTGATTAGGTTAGGCTAGTGTCAACAATTTATCATTAAGAAAATTCAATTCTAAGATGTTTTTCAAAGATGTTTTTCAAGATGGTAAATGACCAAAAGACCCTTATGAAAATTCTAAGATGTTTTCCAAGATTCTCTTAGAAGGCTCAAAATACTATAGAAAATTATACTAGACTCATTCATGATATTAAGGGTAAGTATGCAAGGTTTCAAGGGGATTAGGAAACTTTGGAATGTGAACCAAGAGAAAAAGTACGAAACTACCCCTCAACCGTTTATAAAAAATCAAGGTTTTTATGAATAGTACGAGCATGCATGTTATATGTTCATAAGCATAGGGATGAGAAAAAGTACGAGCATGTGCTACTTAATGTAACAAAGAGATGAGACTAGAGGGTTGTGTTAGAAGAGATGATAAGATGGAAATTAGAGGGATCTCATGCATGTTATATGTTCATAAGCATAGGGATACTTCCTCATAAACGATGAGTCCATACCCATACAGTATCTTGGTCAGGGTGTTCATGGGAAGCATGAAACTAAGGGGTTCCGCTGACCTCCGGATGTCGGTACAAATTAGCTTAACCAGAGAGGATCCAGGGGCTGTGCAAGCCCCCTAGAGATTTACACTCGCATGTGTATGTCGTGTGCAGCGAAAAACTACATATCCATAGTAGTCCGAGATTGGAGGCCACCCCTAAAAAATAGAGATTGGTCCAAACTACATATCCATGGTAGTCCTAGATTGCATGTCTTTGCATTACCATGACCCCTATAGTGGGGTCACTTACTAAATATTCTTTGAAATACTCTGGTTGTGTGTCATATCATTTTTCAAGTAAAGGCAAAACACCCATGTACCGATGACGGCGACATCGCGAGTCGAGACTGTGGCTCGTGCATAAGGTAGACACATATTTTAATTCCTAGTCTTAGGTTAGAATAGGTTGTTTTGCATCTCATTGTTTTAATTATTTTGTATTGTTTTTATTTTCTTTAAATTTTCAGTATTATCTGTTTTAGTCCGTTACATATCATTGTATCTCGAAGTTCCAATTAGTTCTCTTATAAGTAACAAACCCAAGTTGATTCAAAATTTATACTACCGAGAAGAAAGCACCAACACCATTATAAGGATTTACTCCATTGAACTTAAAACTCTTCTCAATGGGAAGTTTAAATATCACTTCCTTGGCATGAAAATCGATGAATGTGTATTGACTTCAGCCTCACGATTTTCAAACCATTGTAAAAAATGTTTCTTCCCATCTCGTGGATCTCATAATTCACCCCTTTTGTGGCCTCCCATAATTCACCTCGTGGCCCAACATCCTCACTGGCACATTTCTTGATGATTAGTTTTGATATCATTTATAAAAGTCCATGGCACATCTCTTGGTGACCTCTGTGCCCAACATCCTTTATTTTTTCTTTTTCGTTAATGGGTTAAGGGCGGGGGTTCCGTTATAAATTAAATATAGTATACCCAACCCGAATCAGCATATTTTTTAGTTTTACGCCCTGTAATTCTTCCTCAGCCATGCTTCAGCAGAATAGCAGAGCAAGTACAAGTATTAGTAGAATAGCAAAAATGTGTTCCTCGTCATTAATATGTTTGCTCGCGGTAATTGTGACCTCTCGGGAGAATCGATGACTGCATCAAAGATGCACTTGCTAGTACTAGTACATCTGAGAATTCTTAATTGGCTAGTTGTAAATAGACCCAGACTGTGGAACAAAG